>NW_026886739.1:0-8035 GCF_032173495.1 Musca vetustissima | reverse complement strand
TATAATTACGAACTCTTGTGGATTTCTATGTATAACAGATCTGCATGGAGCTTTTAACTCAAAATAAGTGCAAAAAGCGTTAATACCCTCCACCATAGTGTTGGATTTATGTAATGAAGTTTTTTCCTAAAATCTGAAACCCCCAAAACGCGGACCGATACTGATACCGCATGTTAGAGTGGAACATATGTATAAAATCCTCCAATTACTGTAATTTTGAGTGCAATGTTATATGAGGCTATGCCTAAAGGGGGACCAATATTGATTACATAGTTTAGGAATTAGAGAATATTTGGGATTATCATTATATGAGGGGTTATGCCTAATTATTGATCGATATAGCTCAAATTCGAACCATATATTTTAGTTTTGTTTCTCAATAATTTCCTTCAGAACGTATCATTATATGGGGAGATGCCTAAATGCTGACCGATATATTTCATTATCGTCCAATTCGAGTTTTTTTTAACAAGATATCCTAAGAATCGGAATGATTACAAAAGATGGCTAAATTGTTAAATATTCCATACGAATATTCCCCATACTATGGTAGAGTACGCATATATGGGGACAACCCCAACACACGGAACAAATCAGCTAACTATTGTAATATAAAAAGAGGGTTATATGGGACTACCCCTAAAAAGGGGCAAATATTAATAATTTTTGAATTCGGCTGAAAAACACGATCAAGAACCCCTAAATACCGAAAATTGGGGGTACCATTATATGGGGGCTACCGGAAAAAGTGGACCTATATAAATAATTATTAGTGGAAATATTTGGTACCCAATAAGAACTTATTGTACTCAAGATCCCCAAAATTTCGAATAATTGTTTAGTGGCAAGATTTGTTACCCAATAAAATCTCAAAGTACCAAATTATAGCCCATTCGGTTGAAAAATGGGATCAAAATTACTAAAATACTGAAAATTTGTCGGTACCGTTGTATGGGGGCTACCAGAAAAAGTGGACCTATATTCATAATCTTTAGTGTATCAACTCAATGTAAAGAATTTCAGCGAGTTAAGTTGAAAAACACGCTCAAGGACACCTGAATACCGAAATTAACCCATCTTCGAGCTTGACCTGCCTGCAGACAAAAGACGACTATATGCAAAATATTGGCGATCTATCCAAATTCGTTTAGAGGCTAGAGTGATTACAAAATGAGGACTGACAGAGGGATTGTCATAGAATTTAGGGTCGTAATTGATCATTTCGATGAGTTACAAACGGAAAAACAAACATAATACCCTACTTACTATGGTGGAGGTATAAAAATGACATTAAAAGCGGTATGCGCTCTACCATACGTCCTACGATGGCCAAGTGGAGAAATCGCAATCACTTTTATCAAAAACTCAGTGAGCGGAGCAGTATAGTCGGACGGCGCCGACCTTATGATACCCTACACAAATTCCATGAAAACCTTACTTTCTTTGATTCTACATTCTGAGCTTGGGCAATATTTCACGATATTTCGAAAAAACACAAACCAATTAAGTGTTCGGTCCAATTCATCCTACAATTATTATCGGATCATCAGCAAAAATTATAGGTCCTTGATCATAACTGGAACCTCATGCAACATTTCAAAGCAAAGCGCTATATTTCCGCCCTCTAGTGTGGTAATGGGTTATTAAATAATATATGAATACGTAAGCACCTGTAAATATTTAAGTATAACTCCCACATCCGAGTACATACGACAATTATTTAACCCATTAAATTAAATATTTACCGATCATTATCAAAACTGGCGTGCTGTTTCTTTGGCCCAATCCCATTCTCCATATAAAAAATTCGAGATTTTTGGACCAAAATTGCGGCCTCTGGAGCGACCAGAAAAACCGACAAAAATTAAGTATTTGGTCAATTTCATCCCCTAAATATTAACCGATCTTTACCAAAAACAATATGGGTCTCTATTGGGCCGAACCCATCCCGCATGAAATTTCGTCAAGATTGGTCCATAACTGTGGCCTGTATCGTGTTTACAAATTATAATGGACAGACGGAGGGACGGACACACATGTTAGATCGATTCAGCTAGTCGAGATATGACGATTGTTATAGTTAAAGGTGGGTCTAGGACCAACCTGACAGCATAATTGCTTCTCCAATGGACAACTTTTTATGACTGGACTTCGTAGCGTAGTTTTTCGCATAGATCCATTGACAATTATATAAACGATAAAGTTTATCAACATTGACCCATGTTTTTGGGTAGCACATATATAATAGTAACCACCATTTTCAGGTATTATCTGTAATATTATATTTTGGATTCTCATTGAGAAGAAAATCACCCTACCAAAATGATTAATGTTCGTCCAAGCCCCCCGGTATTTTGGGGGGTTTGGGCATGTGTCAAATCTTCCTACCAAAAACTATCAATTTCTATTTCTTAGAATGAACAACCTACTATCTCGTAACACCATGACGTAGTCTCCATATAAGTGTTCCGATCGACTTAAGGAATTCTAAATGCACCCCACGTGGCGAAGGGAATCAAAAGTAGGACCCGGCCGAATTTAACTACGTGTTACTTGTTTCAAAATATTTTTGCACTGATCTCAGATTTTGGTGAAAGATACAACGAGAATAAATATTTTTTCAGGACTTTTCTGTAAAATATGTCATTCATAAAATTTCTGATAGGGATTTCAAAAACAATGACTCGAAATGCATATGTTTTCATCGTCCGTTCCGAAAATTTTCAAAATATGGACCATTGTGGAGAGGTATCAGGAGGATCGGACAATTAATTCCCACCTTCTGACACGATGTAAATATATTTTTTTAATTTTTTTCAGCTAAATGCTGACCATTTGTGGGACAGGTTGTAGAAGGAGAGGTCTGATATTCTCATTTTTTACTTCATACAAATTTGGCATTCAAATAAAGTAGCTTAGAAGCATATATTGTGACATACATTTACATTGGTATGATTTTAGTTTTTATAAAATCCTTCCTATTAAAATTATATGAACACCAACAACATACATTATTTTTGTATGCTAATATCTGGTGTCTGTAAAAAATATTATTTGTGTAAACATTATAGAATATGGTAGTTAATCTAGTATAAAAAATTAAATTTGTATCAGAACACCTTCAGAGTATTTAGTCTTAATAATTAGTTTAACGTAATTCAAACTCATTTAATATAGAGCCATCATATGTTAGAAACATAAATAAATTAAAAAAAAATGATCATTATATGACTACCCATTCTCATACTCATACATACATCTATAAGTACGTACACAAAAACCTGTAACTACTACCATTTCGAACAATAAATTCCTGTTGAATTCATAAAATTGATTGAATAGCCAACGTATCGATGTAAATCTTTGGGGTTCATTACACTACAATGACAATACAAGTCTGGCGTGTTATATTCCCATGTTGTTAGCCATGTTTGTTAAATGTTCCAACAGACATAAATATTAATTGTTATACTCTTGCATATACTCATATGCTATAATAATAATTATTATTACGGAAATCAACAAAACATATCTGGCATGGGCGTTTAACTCGTCCTCAAGTCATTGAAGTTCAATGTACATATTTATTATTAATTTACATGTTCGATACAAATTTCTATAGCTTAACATACCGGATATATGACAAGATATGTATAATAATAACAGATATTCGAAATTTTTAAAATAAAGATGTATTCCATTGTGGCATTCCATTGAAATGCTATGTCAATAACATTGTCGACCATAGTTTGGTGGTGAACAATGAATTTTAAACATTATTGTATTGAATATGTTAAATATTCATAGTGATTTTATTAAAAGTTAAGAAAGGGCAACAAGTAAGCATTTAAACGAAGTAACTATATTCTTCTCCATAGGATCAAATATATATTAAATTTGTAATGCCGTGTGTATATCATCGTATAACCCACACAGAATGGTATCCCCATTCTGATGGATTCTGATTTGCTGCCTAGGTCTTGCCATTAATATTGGTTACCTATTATTATAGGGTGGCAAATCATCTATATTTGTCCAAGCTTCGGGGTAATCCAAACATAGCGGTAATTTGGACCCGAATTGGCTCTAATTTAATATTTTTTTTATTTTTTTTCCATTGGGTACACAATATAATATTTTCAGTATCAGTGTTATAACCTTCGTTTCTTTGGTCCGAAGGTCTAATTGGAACTTACTTCGTCGAAAACGGCCATGGAATGACTGCCACCGTCAATTCCAAGCGTTATTGTCATATGATAACCGTTGTGGTAATATAATTGACTGCTATTGACGGATCACCTAGGGTGAAATTAAAGAGTTGAGAACCGGTAGAACCCGGTCTACACTAAAAATTATTACTGCAATGAAAATGTAATAAACAGGCTTCTGTGTAATCGAGGCAGCCTTCTGTAGATGACTGTAGAGTCAAGTGAGGTTGAAAAACGATCATTTGGCTGGGGAAGTAGTTAGTTATAATTTTCTGTCTAGTCGAGTGGGGTTACAAAACGATCCCTTGGCTAGCAGCGAAGTAGCCGCTGAATAATCGAGTGGGGTTGAAAAACGAGCCCTCGGCTGCTAGTGGATGTAGCTGTGCAATATTCGATGTCTAGTCGAGTGGAGTTGCAAAACAAGCCCTCAGCTGGAACAGAAAGGAGTTCGTCGCTGTCTTCTGGGTAAGTGGGATTGAAAAACGAACCCATGGCTTCCGGTATTTTGTCTGCGCCTTGGGGTTTACTAGCCCCGGATCATGGATCGAAACTATGAAAACTTGAGATTTTAGTCGGTGGGGAACCATTCTCGAACTATCAGGCTTGTGGAACAATTGTTGGGAGGGGTATGCATCTTACCCCTCCCAACAATTGCTCCACAAGCCTTATTACCAATGTATCACCTTTCAGCGATTGTTTATGTATGGAACACGGCATATAAATCCAAGGATAAAGTATGATAAAAAGTTCTGCGTTCTGTAAAGCGCATTCCATAAAAGATTCAATATCGATTTTGAGGCCGCAAGAAATGAGATTCTGCTCACTCCATTCAGGAACATTAAATTCTGATAGAAAAATTAGCTTCTTCGAAGCGCGTAACAATATGATCTACCATATCTTGTAAAGGCACTTGAGCTGAATAGTTCGTAAATTGGACTCCATTTGGATAACATTTTAGTTTCGTTTTGTTGGAGCATTCTTCAAACATCTTATCGGGTGTTCCACGATTAGTCAGTGGATTAACTAATAAAAGTAATCCGTCTAACCACTCCTTGTTGTTTTCTTCAAATTTGTGGCGGCTTCTATGGTCGAATTTCCATTTCTCAGCCAATTTTGCCACAAATTTTCTATTTTTTTGTTTATTAGAAGAACTTTATTAGCATCGCACATGTTGATATTAATAATATTATTAAATATATGAGTTTCGATGACAGAATTTTTTTTAGTACGCACAGGCTCGCTGCGCCATAGTAAATAAACTTCTCGTCTGAGCATAGATATTTTTCCTAAAAAATGCAATATCATGTAAAGTTGCAGGTGGCTGCAGATCATTTGGACATTTTACAATCACAAATCGACATGGTAATTTAAAAAACCATATTCTAGCGCGAATACACACGAATATCAGAAGTTCCGGTCTACGGAAGTCTTACTTTGGATTTTTTCAAGCAGATGAGTGGTATAGTACACTTGAACTATATTTTTTCTACAACACTTAAGCACAGGTCACAAACAAAAATTTTTTTTAGTTAATACATACCTCTAACAATAAATAAATCAACTTTTCATTCACTTAATTGAGACAAATGCTACTTTAGAGAAATTTTGGCAATGCAAAGAAAAAAAGTGTTGAAGCTTAGTTATACATAGGCTGAAACATATGTTGTGTTTGACAGCTCACAGCTGTTCAACTAGATCACATCAATCAGAATAGAATCGATATATTAGATCAGTGGGATAGTAGTAATCGATAGAGACACAATTTTGGCCCAATTAAACACTATGAAAATTGAATTAAACGACGCTAGATCGTCCATTTCGCCCACAGTGCGCCGATGTGCCATGCTGCCGCCAACCTCCGGGACCACTACCGCTCATCAGGCTGCTGTTGTGACAAGTTGAAGCCAACTTTCTCTGTGCCGTCAACATTCATCGGTCTGTCGCCTTATTCCGAGTATCGCCACCCTTCATCGGCTTGCTGCTGTGGCAAGATGCTGTCCACCTGTCGCCGTCACAGTTCTTAAAACTGAAGCTGGCTCCAACCAACGTGCAACATATGCCGACTTCGTAAATGTCCTTTTTTTATTTGATTAATCAGACGCCGCTCCTATTCATCACATCAAAACTACTTCGAACACCAAATATCAAAACCTTGTCCCGTGCCTACCCTTCTCATTTCTCATTTCCGTGTCTCTCATTTTAAAAGCTTAGATATTCTCTATCTTAACGGTTCCACAACAAAAACAAACTCTTTTGACGACCCTGACCTCCTCTGAACTTACCCAAGTTTAAAAGCGGTAAATATGTCGTCACAATATATCGAACATCACTCAAAAAATCAGTGCGCGCAAAAGTCTAGTAGAGGTAATATAAATCTTGTAGTCTTTCACACATAATGCCAAATTTTATAAAAAAACTAGTCATCGGAGAAGTATAGTAGGATGGGGCCTGATGGTTATGATACCATACACAACTACCACGAAAATCAGCCGTTCTAAGTACTTGGTCGGATCCCCTTCACCGGGTAAAATGTGTGATCTTCTGTAATATTAATGGCCTCTAGAGCGACTAAAAAATCTGACAAAAATAAAGTTTCCGGGTAATCGAAATTGAGTTCTCGGGATCCTTGTATACGAAAAGGGCGACATTTTGGAATCGACTCTGGTATATTTAGCATCTTTACCATTTATGACCACCTACATTTTTCTTGAGATCCATTTGGCACTATCAGAACCCATTTAACTTTCTATGTACATATGTTTGTTGCAAAGAAACAACAATTCTGCAGGTAACCTCAATCTATGACTGGATCTAATTAATGATTGTTTCCACGACTGTTCCACAAGAGAGTGGATTATCATACCCAATTTTTTTTTTAATTGGAATCTGAGTGGTTTTTTTTGATTAACTTAATCCCAGATTTATAATATTCCAAAGATATCTTTAGCTGTAAATGCTAGCGTTTCTGGTCCACCTAACATATTGATATTTTTATTTTAATCTTATGTTTCTACAAATTAATTTAATATTATTATGCTAACTCAATTAGAAAACTAATTTTGTTCGCAATTAAATAAGAACAGAAATCCCTGAATAAAAGCCGAAAAATTACAATCATTTAATATATTAAACAAAAACTCCAAATGACGGTGTTGGGCATCCATTCAAAATGTACACACATGTATTCGAATCACTGCTAATGACACTGCATATAATTTTTGGGGATAATATAATTATCAATTATTTTTATAAAAATTCCATATTGACTGCATGCATGCAGACAGGTGTGCAAAACTGTGTCAATTATTGTCAGGATAATTTTATTTTATTTGAATTATTTTGTTTTTTCTCTCTATATCTAAACTATGGCAATAAATCTCGAACATAAAGTTTTATTATAATTATAATGATTATGATTCATAGGTATTTTTATTATTATAATTTTAATTTGTACGAAATTTAATTGTTCTGGCTTGTTTCTGGTGTTGTAGTTTGGCTGCAGCAGTCATGGCTGCTGCAACTATTGTTGTTGCTGCTGTTATTAGTACCACCTGCTGTCATGGTTGACTACAACAATATGTATATGGTGCATGTTGCCGACATATTCGTATGGCAACAATATGCAAGAAATGCTGTCGTTGCATTATCCTCGGACTGGCTGCAGAGCAGGGCTTTACAATGCGATTCAATTAATTGTGTCACACAGCAGTTGCATTATGTTGATGATTTCTTTTATGTTGTGCACAGCCATAAAACGTAACTTTAGTTATTTTTTTGCTGTAGTTGATTTTTTCTTGCTGATGTTTTGTCGTTTAGGAGAAATAATG
>NW_026886738.1:0-8019 GCF_032173495.1 Musca vetustissima | reverse complement strand
GCCACACATTATTCTAGACCTAATTCAGTACTCTGTGTCAAATTTCATGCAAACCGAATGATATATAGGCACTTTGGTGCACCATTTACCTTAAATCGGACGAAACTATATATGGGAGATATATCTAAATCTGAACCGATTTTCTCGAAACTTGGCAAACATCATTCTGGACCTAACTCAGTACTCTGTGTCAAATTTCATGCAAATCGAAAGATATAGAGGGACTTTGGTGCCCTATTTACTTTAATCGGACGAAACTATATATGGGAGCTATATCTAAATCTGAACCGATTTTTCCCAATTTCAATAGGGTTCGTCCTTGGGCCAAATAAGTGACTTGTGCCAAATTTCATCCAAATCGGATTATAAATGCGACCTGTAGTTTGTTTACAATTTAACATCTACAGACGGACAGACGGACGGATGGACATGCATAAATTGACTCAGAAAGTGATTCTATACATTTTCTCAAAAGGAATCATGTGTCTATCTCGTTTCCTTTTGCCTGTTACAAACATTTGCACAAAGACATAATACCCTGTACCACAGATTGGTGAAGGGTATAAAAACAAATCGATTTAATAAAAAAAATCTACAAATATCTCATTTGATGATGTCATTTTGTAGTGATGAGTAAAGGCGCTCCAATTCATCACTTGTCGCTGGCTGCTTTTGTCACCCCTGTAAAATTGTAAAATATGAACATTTTATGGGTTTACCAATATTTATGTGATTTGCGGCCAAATAAGAACCCAAAATACCAAATTTCAGTCCATTCGATTGAGAAACGTGCCCACCATCCCCACAATACTACATATTGAGGTGTACACTTATCATATCGTTGGTCGATATATCCTTTTCTTCATTTTAATAAAGCTATATTCTACACAAAACACATTTAATATGAGGATTAACTAATTTACCCCGCACAACTTATTTTACTACAAATCACCAATTAATTCACATTGCCTTTCAATTCAAGTCAACCTTAAGTGTTAATTTGAGTTTTGTACTACATCTCAAAATGCATATTCTTATTATAATTTTAACTGTCACTGTTGTGGTCTGGTCAATTTTCCTTAATATCCCCCACAAGAAGACTTACTTAGCATTTACTGAGCCCGTTGTTGACCATCGGTTGTGGATAAACGCATTCATTCACAAGAGATCCATTAGACGAAAGTGCTTATCCTAAGAAATCATATGAATGATTTGAATGCATGTTGATGCATAAATTTTGTCGAAAACTAGACATCGATCCGAAGATATTTACATGCCGATACGATTACATACATAAGTGTATGTAACGGAATGTTGTTATAGGATTATTAAATGTGAATTGACACTGTTATTAGTTAACTTTTGGACAAAAGCATGTAAGACTTATAAAAATGTCTTAGAATGCCAAAGGAGCGAGGAGACTGATAGTGGAAGAAGTGAGCACGGATATACCACGAAACCAGTAAGGAATGTAGCAAAGTCGGACAAGGCCGACTATATGGTATATTAACTACAGTACATTGTAAAAAATTGTGTGACAATCGGACCACCTTTGGGTCTTTAGTGCACAATTTACATAAAATCGGAAGAAAAAATATATAAGAGCTATATCTAAATCTGAACCGATTTTCACGAAACTTAAAAAACATCATTCAATACTTAATTCAGTACACAATACCAAATTTCGTGCAAATCTAAAAATATATATGGACTTTGAGCACCATTTACATTAAATCGGACGAATATATATATGGGAGCTATATCTAAATCTGGACCGATTTTCAGAAAACTTAACACACATCATTCTAGTCCTAATTCAGTACCCTGTGTCAAATTTCGTGCAAATCAAAAGATATATAGGAACTTTGGTACACCATTCACATTAAATCGCTCGAAAATATATATGGGAGCTTTATCTAAATCTGGACCGATTTTCAGGATACTTAACACACATCATTCTAGAACTAATTCAGTACACTGTGACAACATGTGTTTATCTCGTTTCCGATACCCTTCACAACTCTGGGTACAGTCAATAGATTGACATGAAAATTACGAAATTAAATATGTGTTTACATGGGCAGATAGACACACAGACGGACGGGCGTTATTTATTCGAGTCAGCAAGTGATTCTCTGTATATTCTCAAAAGGAACCGTGGGTCTATCTCGTTTCATATTGCCCTGTCCTCACAGTGGTGAAAAGTATAATAATAGCAATCGGGTCATAAAGGCGGGGGAATGAACAACGGAATGACAGATGCTTACAAGGATAAGACTGACCTTTATCCATTTCCTCGGAGTCGGCGAAGAGGATTTCGTCTCTTAAAAGCAGGCGAATGGAAAATCCGTGAAACATAAGAAGATCTTCTCATTCCGCTATCCAGCTGCGGAAAAGGAAGACTATTTAATTCTACAGTTTGATACGTCAAACGCAGTATAATCAAACTCATGCAGAGAGGATATTGGATAAAGGTATATTCTTGTGGTAGGCTTGGACAAGTCTTAAATGACAAGTCTGGACAATATCAAGAACAAGGCGTCCAACGATGTCTTCTTCAAAATTGGAGAACACCGAAAAAGCCACAAACAGCTGTGAAACCTACCAGGATGATAATTGAGCAAACTTAACATATTATTCAATGATATGATATGCAAGATAACTTCTCACAACGCAAGCTAGGCGACATCACATCTTGCCGGCAATTATTTCTAACTTGCATATGGTGCCTACTTCGTTACCGAATGTGGAACTATTTAACAAAGTCTTCACATATTATGTTGTTTTCACAGAAAACTGCTTATGTCGGAAGAGAACTCAACATACACTCCCATATTTACCATAATTAAAATTTGAGTAACATTTAGTACCTTTGTTTTCTTATAGTACGTATTTCCAAAACTACCTCCATATCTCAACACTACACGCCAATTTTGGCTGCAGCAGAAATTTAACTATATAATAAATTTGGAACCATTTATTGCCTTTCGTACATTCACTCCAATGTGAGTATTATTTATGCCTTTGTTCTCTTATAGTACATATTTCCAAAACTACCTCCATACCTCAACCCTATACTCCAATTCTGACCACAGCAGAAATCTAGTTCTATACGAAATTTCAGGATTGCACTTCGATCCGTTCATCCAAAATCAAATTGTACCAAATTTAGTACCGTTTAGTACTTTTGGTATATATGAGTACACCCTTTCAAAACCATCGTCTTATATCGACCCTATTTCTCAACTTTGATTAGCATTCCAAATTTCACGTATATAACTCTATCCGTTCACATACTAATAGTTCGAATTTAAAAAAACACCCCTTAGTATACCTATACTACACTCCATCAGTGATCTTCATTCCAAATGTTTTCGTGCCGTTATAGTACGAATTTCCCAGCCCTATCTGACACCTTCGGACTATCGTTAAATATAATAAAAATCCACTTTAAAATCTAAATCTTTGATGAAGAGTAGGACGTCAAGTAGATATGTCCCCACCCTCAAAACAAATTTGTTCCCTTATTCTCAATAGTCACCCTTCCTTCCTTTTTTGAAATAAAAATAAATTAATGCAATTTCATAACCCATTAACTAGATATGCAACTAAGCCATCCTCTATTTACCTGTCATGCAATGCAACGCAATACATCCAAACGCAATACATACATATCCACAAGATATTGGTATGATACATATGTACATCTCTGTCTGTCATTTTCATGTTAAAATTTTCATTTATGTTTTGTCTGTTTTCGACTATGCTTCACATAATTTCGTCGTTACTACTACCTATATCTATGTATACCTAGACAAGACGTTTCTTCAAAACCCATCAAAACGTTGTTGCTGTTGTGTTTTTGTTCTTCGTTGTGTCGAAGAAAAGCCCTTGTATTGGGATGTGTGATTCCATTGCATCAACATTGTCCATCTATTCATCCAACCGGTAAACCGACAGTCTACACAAGAAACGAGAACAACAACAGCATTAACTATCCATGGCACCCATGTCTGTTGTTGTAGTATCAATGAGTGAGTATACGAGTATGTATGACTGAACGAATCCATCCATCCATCTACCGTCCATCTATCCAACCATCCATCCATCCATCCAATGTTCAAACAAAAACATGAGCATTGATTACATATGCAAACTGAATTTCAATTATTTTGTCAAAACTACTACACGGGGCCGAACAGTGCAACAGCGATGTAAAAGTTCTGATCCTAACACACACACACACACTCACACATAGTGGCACACATTCACAAATTTATTACTGCACAGGATATCTAAACTGAAAGTAAGGATGCATCTATTCTTAGCTGTGTTTAAAATTATAATCTTCTACTTCCATATGCATATGCACCATCACCAACACAACCACTTCAATAGAGTGGTGGACCTATGTGAGTGTGTATGTGCATTACGACTTACTTTGCTATTTGTACATTCATTCCTATCATATCATCTTAGCCGCTTGTGTAACGGAACGAATGCAGTCGAACATTTTATTTCAACACCTTTCAAATTCGTACTGGGCCCAGCGAAATTTTTAGATGCGGAATGATAAGGATGGTTCAAGAAAAGTACGCAATAATAGAAATAGTCCTGTATTGATGTAACCCATAAATTAATCAAACTTAATGAAACTGTATAGCCAACACGTAACGGTACCTCCAATTTCCACTACATTGACATGTTTTACAACCGATTGATCGTTATTCTAATTGGGTTTTCAGTGGGTATCAAATATTTGTATAACCAGTGAGCGGAGCAGTATAGTCGCACGGGACCGACCATAGAATACCCTACACAACTTCCACGAAAATCTAACTTTGCGTTATTTACACCCTCTTGAAACCTGACTAAAGGTCGACATATATTACTAATACTCAGTAGACGAGGGCTGTACTTGTCCAGATTCTCTTTACCGTGGGTTCTGTTGTGATGTTGGGCTTTCAATTGCGGCCTATAGATCGACTCAAAAAAAAAAAAAAAAAAAAAACACACACAAAATGTCAAGTTTTCGGTCCACTTCATCCAAAATTCGTATCTGATCGTCACCGAAAGTTATAGGCGTTGTCCTTGACCATAACTGGAATCTAATGGAAATTTTCAAAGCGATCAGAGCTATATTTTCGCCCTCTAGTGTGGTTTGGTGGGTAAAACAACTGCTTAAAAGAACGCCCATAACATTTTCCTGGCCCAACTTTCCCATATGAGTGTCTGTAGTTTGGTCTTTCGTTTTCTCCTGGCAGCAATTCAAAATGGCATAGAATCATATAAACATTCCCAGGTATTTTGAGACATTTTAAAATGTTCACCTTATGGTGGAGGAAATTTCGCATTCCGCTTGGTTTCTTTGTTTCTTGGAGACGATTATATTCCATATTGTATTGTAGACCACTATTGACATTGGAGAAAATCGGGTAAAAATCTTATCAATTGTGGTGGGAAGAAGACTAAATCCTCTATAGTTGGCACATATCCCCTCGTCTCCTTTTTTGTGCACGGGACACAGGATGCTGAGGTTCCAAACATTGGGCATGGATTTTTCTAGCCAAATTGTACTAATCAGCTGGTGCATGCTCCTGACCAGCATCTGACCACCAGTCTTGAATAGTTCGTCTGGTAACCCATCGTCACCTGTTGCTTTATTTTTCTTCAGTCGGTTGATTGCTATTCTAAACTCATCTTGGCTAGGTGATATATACTATATACCGTCATCTATTATTGGTTTTGGGGTATCATCTTCACCGCTACTGTTTGATACCAGAAGCTTTTCAAAATGCTCCTTCCAGATCTTCAGCACGTTGTCTGTGTCTGTCACCAGTCTTCCTTCTTTATCTCTACAGGAGTATGTGCCTACACAAAAGCCTTCGGTTTGGTGTTTTGACCGTTCGTATAATTTCCGGACTTCGTTCTGACTCCTGTACATCTCGATTTGCTCCCGCTCACGTTTTTCTTCTTTTTTCTGAAAATACGTTTCTCCTCTCTCTTTTTCACCCGATAAATCTCCATCACATTACGTGTTACTACTGTCTGCAGGGTTAACCTATACGCTGCGTTTTTCACATCAGTAGCATTACTCCAGATCGAAGGTTTTGGCCAATTCTTTGCCATTGTGCTTCTATATTATTATCGGGAAAAGGAGTGCTTTCGTCAAGCAGGTTGATATGTTGAGCGGAGTAGGCTTCTGCTACCAGTTGTGTTAAATCGCACCTTTGCTGCAACATTAAGACGAGTGCGAACCTTGGCTGTTACATGGTAGTGGTCCGAATCGATATTCGGTCCTCGGATCGATCGAACATGATCGATTTGATTTCTCGTTGTTCGAACGGGAGAAATCCAGGTGGCATTGTGTATATCGAGATGCTTGAATTTGGCGCGGCTAACATATTTTAACATAGCCACTGTATAAAGAAGAACCCGCCAGTCTTATATTTTCATCGGAATGGCTGTAATACAAATTTATGTTAGGTATTTTCCCGAATTCCCCATCTGTTCAAGATTACTCATTCGTATAGCTTATACAAGTTTGCCTCAGCCGCGTTCAGAATTGTGGATATAGCACATAAATCCGTTTAAATAATACACATGTCATTCATAGAAGTGTATTTGGTTCGTAACATCAATCTCGATATAGGATTCAAATATTTCATATCTACCCGATTGTCAAGTTAAATAATATCCAGTAAATTACATCAAATTAATATAATATCCTCGTAAGAACAACTGAGGATATTATTGCTCCGAAAATTATATCATGAATTTGATTTTTCACTTTGCATTTAAATCAGCTCTTTAAGGGATTTTAATTTAGAACATGTTTTCATTCATGCATCTTTAAATAGTTCATCTGCACCTGTAGACTCATTTGGAAGATATGAGGTATTTGTAGTAAATAAGTTTGTTCGTTGTTGGAATGAATAAAATTATGAATTTAAAATAGTAAATACAGAAGATGGGGAGCGAAATATATTTATTACATATTTAAAAGAAAGCAATACTGGAGTTGATAATGCGATATTTAATTCTATGGATTTCATGACGGAAATAGACCAAAGAGGAACTAAACTGGTTATATTATTAGAACTATTATATAGGACCTTCCATGACCGATCTGAGTGCCAGTATTACTGAAATGCTCAGTAACATTATCGGACATAATGACTGGTTATGATGTTGTGTCCTGACTTCAATACATATGATTTATGCAAAGCGAAAATTCCAATCTTAAATTTCTGTCACACAGAAAATTACAATTTCACATCTATTGAAAATTGTAATTTTCAGTTCATCTATTGGAAAATGCCATTTATGCTTATTCGATAGATTTATTCAAGTATGTAAATTCATTAAAATAGTTTATTTAGTCAGTATTTTGTAATGATAAAATGCATACCGTTTAATAGGAATTTGAATAGTTTATAAGTTCAAGAGATGAACAGCAGAAAAATAAAATTGAATGGAAATTGAATGATAACACACCAACACTTTATGTTCATTAATTTCAAATTTAATAAATAAGATAAATAAATTTATTATTTCTATTTACTATTATAGTAAAATGGAATAAATTATTTGAATTGGGTCATATTACGCCATACTGAGACTATAGCTCCTCCAGAGGTGTCGCGCAACTGAGCAAAGGATAAAACCAGTATCCTTTGTCGGTTAAACAGACACATCTTTGGTTGTCATTTATATTTATGCAACAACTTCAATCAATCCATAAATATGTCATTCGACATTTTAGGAAAGCAGCAACAATGTAGGACTGTTTTTTTCAGCAGGACAAAACGTTAGTTCATAAAAGTCGCCATACTCAAGAATGGTTAAAATCATAAAATATTCTAACTTCCAACCATAATCAGATCGAGAATATATTGGAAAATACGGCTTGCATGTATAAGCAGAAAACTGCAAATAACAAACTGTATTTTATTATGAATGAATGAGAGTTAAATGATGAAGATTTGATAGAATTTTTGAGCATTTTCAAAAAAAGGG
>NW_026886737.1:0-8059 GCF_032173495.1 Musca vetustissima | reverse complement strand
GGGCAAACACACATGTTTAAGGAAAATGTTCTATTTAAGTCCATGTTTTGATATATCTCATACATAGAGGTCCTGCCCATTTTCCGTATTATAAAGACCTTGGCCGAATTCCTGTCAATAAAAAACTTCTTCCCAGAATTTATGCCCTTTAGATTATCGTTTAAATTCTCCGATTAATTTTCATACATTTTAATTTTGGGTATCTTAAAGTTCTTACCCCGGTTTCCATGACAAATTATAAAAATCTCCTGACCGATTTAAGGAATCTAGGTATTGAAAGGGGTAAAACGGTCGATCTTAACGACGTTTTACTTGTTAGGCATATAACGACCATATTGTCAATTACTTTGCATATATGTCAAATAAATCTTCATAAAGTAGGTTAACCCGGTAAAAAGTTCTAATGTATATGCCGTTTAAATTAGATTTACTACGAATTTTATACGTATGTTTTTGTCAATATTTTAAAGGCACAGGTAACATTTCGGAGTTTGCAATATATAAAAAAGAAGATTTTTACATTACAATACCACCACTAGGAATGCGTATGGAGTTCAAAGAGAACATTTTGCTTGAAAAAAAAACAGAGGTGTTATATTTGTATTACTATGAACAAATTTATAAATATATTACTATATTTATATCTTGGAATCGCCGATGAAACAATGTCTGTGCCATCTAAAATGGATGAATGGTTCAAGTTGTTCGAAGGTCGGAAGCATTCTCTAAAAGGTACAATAATAACCTAGACAGACGACAGCCTTAATTCAAATTAACTTGTACATTATCCTCATTTTTAGTGTTGTTAATGCACAAAATCAAACTGAATTTATACTGAATTAGGCAATTTTGAATATGGCAATGCTGTTGAAAATTAATTGTTTGTTTATTTTTTTGAAAATAAAAATAAGAAATAAAGGCAAATTTCAACCTTTTTTCAAATTTGGAGCTGTTTTGCTAACATCGTAGCTTCTATTCCTCCTATATGTCATGTATCAGTTTACTATTTACGTATTTTCTTCCTACACACAGACAAACAATTGTTTTGAAACAAAAAACAGTTTCGTAAGTGCATAAACTATCTGTCTGTCAGGGTAAATATTAATTCAAATTGGGACATTTTTAATGCAAATTAAGACTGTCGTTTGTCTATGGTATAATATAAGTATGTAGGATCATAGAATCTACATTTTTTTTTAAATTTACTTTTTTCTTTTAATTAAACATAATATGTTTAATTAGAGTCTCAAATATAAAATTACAGCCAATTCGTTTAAAAAACGTTGGGAAGTATGCTACCCTATAAATACCTAAAATACCAAATTACAGCCAATTCGGCTGAAATTCGTGTCCAAATTCTCAAAATAATAAGTGGACTTAGAGCTTTTACATGATATTAATCCAGCGACGTGTGTTTAATTGGACTTAGCGCATTTACTCATCAGTACAAAACAAAAAAAATGACAATTGAATTTTTATTTCTTTAAGGGAACCCTCCCCCCATTCACGATTTTAATTTTTCAAGATTTTCAATGGGCTGGTAAATCAATACCAATGCTTGTTAAGGTTTGTAACTTTGCACATATATATTTGAATTTTGTTATTGCTTTGTTGTTGTTTTTTGTAATTAAAGAAAAGTCCTTATTTTTGATGGCGGGCATGATAACTCCTCACTGGAACATCGGAATCCGAAAATTCTAACGGTGTTAGAAAGAGTACATGTCTGGCTCTCGTATGAACTAGGATTATTGACTTCGCTCTAAAATTAACAAAATGGTGGACCTTTGAAAAAATATTTTTGGAAAATCGCCGATTTTTTACCAAAAACTAAGTTAAAAAATAAGGAAGATCTTCACCGATTGGCTTTATCCTAGTTCATACGAGATCTATACACTCCCAGAGAAACGTTGCAAAATTTGGAACCGATTGGATTATTAGTTTTGGAGTTATCGTACCCGCCATTCGCAAAAAAATGTTTAGAGAAAAACGCGTTAAAAGTTTGAGAAGACCTTCAGCCGTCACTTGTTGCTGACACAATAAATCACCTATATCTTCAAGAGTTCTTGAGATTTTCACTTGAAATTTTGCAGAGACATTCTTTAATCAGTGTAGATTCGAATTATATCAACCAAAATTTTGACCCCGAGAATGGGGAGTCCCCTTAAATTGATGTATTTTTTTTTTTATTATACATAACTGTATCAAAATCTCAAATTCTAGAAAAATGGGCTTGCGTCCTTTACAAGTTAAGCCAGCGATATTTGAAATAAATAATAATATTTTTACATTGACTTGGGAACAAAATTAGAAATTATATTTCAAAATTTACACCAAAGAATGTCCATTCGACACCGCTATTTCGTGCTCGAAACCGTTGTTAAAATTTGGGTATTAAATTGACAATGCAGTATTCAAGTTGACCACAAACGGTTTTGCTACACTATTGACACCGTATGTCCTAATTTTGTACACGGATGTTGTCATTTGATCTCTGGGCATGCCTTTCTTGATTAGTGCTGCAAATACAAGGTGGGATCCGATTAACACGGATACCTAATCACAATGTGACTGTAATGCAGAGTATCTCTGTTCAGAATTTGCTGTATTTGAATGACTTTATTTAGAATTTCCCACTAAAGTGATTCAGGATCTTGAGGGAGAAAAAATATTCGTTGACATGTTTTGACATTTTGTCTGTATTTTTGCATCTAGGGTAGCAAATTATCCATATTTAGGGTAGGTATATTAGGAGGTATGTAGGTATTATTAGGAGGTACTTTAGTCTTTTTTTAGGTGTTTAAATCAAAATGGTTGTAATTTTTTTTTTTCAGATTGTTTTTGAGCGATTCCAACATCTTTTTTCTACACAGATTGTCAAAAAATATATCTTAAGTATATAATAAAACCCATTAAAAATGCAGTAAAAGCAATATTGGGTCATATAAATACGTAGTTAAATGTTAATACACCGTCGTATGAAATGTAACATAAAATGTTACCAAATATTAAATTCAATTATTTTTGGGCAATTTAATATGCATTCTTAAGAAACCAAAAAATATGTCACTTTGGCTGATAAGCGCCTTTAAACGGGCACCTATCAAATATAATATGGTGGCTACTCAAAAACTTGGTGCCCTATTAGAAAGCGACATACCAAAGTACAGACAATTCGGTTCATAAATTGGTTTAGAAGTTATTAATTTAGCCAAATTACTGATTTTGATAACTGTGCAGCGTGCCGAATTAAGTCTAGACGTGTGTTAAGATTGCATACAATCGGTTAACATTGAGATATAGAACCAATATATATGTTCGATTTATGCCTAAAATATCTATCGCTTCTACGATTATGGCGGATTTTTTCATAAATTGATATAACTGTATTATATTATGTTTTTAGTGTTGCAAAAAACACCATGGCTATGTCAAGTTTGCTTAAAATCCGTCCAGATTGCTGAAGTGGATTCATATGATATAGCTTATATATTTAATTTCGTCCGGTTTTATGTCAAGCTTCTAGCAAATATACTGGTCTCTCCTATCGATATTATAACATTGTGCATATGTTTGTAACAGGCAAAAGGAAACGAGATAGACACATGGTTCCTTTTGAGAATATGCATAGAATCACTTTCTGAGTCGATTTATGCATGTCCATCCGTCCGTCTGCCTGTCCATGTTAAATTGTAAACAAAGTACAGGTCGCATTTATGATCCGAATTGGATGAAATTTGGCATAAATCACTTATTTGGCCCAAGGACGAACCCTATTGAAATTGGGAAATATCGGTTCAGATTTACATAAAGCTCCCATTAGGTCTAGAATGATGTGTCTTAAGTTTCCTGAAAATCGGTTCAGATTTAGATATAGCTCCCTTATATATTTTCGTCCGATTTAATGTAAATGATACACCAAAGTCTCTATATATCTTCCAATTTGCACGAAATTTGGCATAGCTTAATGAATTAGGTCTAAAATTATGTGTTTTAAGTTTCCTGAAAATCGGTTCAGATATAGATATAGCTCCCATATTTTATATAAATGGCGTACCAAAGTCCCTATATATATTTCGATTTGCAATTTGGCATAGCGTACTGAATAATGACTAGAATGATGTGTGTTAAATTTCGTGAAAATCGGTTCAGATTTAGATATAGCTGCCATATATATATTCGTCCGATTTAAAGGAAGTTGTACATCAAAGACCCTATAAATCTTTCGTTCGATTTTACACAACATTGACACAAGATTTTGCACAACGTTTTGAAGTTAGTATAACCCATGGTACAATAATACAAAGTACAGCAGCTTGAGGTGAATAACAAAAAAATCAACTATGCACCTGTGGCTTCTTCTGCCAAAAATAAAATAAATAAATATATAAAAATGAATGAAAGGTTATGATTTCATTCCAAAATCCACTATCCATTTGGTTCATCCATACCAATGCATTTACTTCCAGACGGACGCGTTAAAAACATAATTTTCATTTCAATTAAATTTGAACATATTTCAATTTATTTTAATTTTATTTGTTACATTATTCAAAACTGTACAAACACAAAATATGTATTTTGATTCGATGGAACAAGCCACCTTGAGAAAAAAATTGTAATCAGTTGGTAGCTGTGCCCTACCTTGTAATAATTATACCATGGTATAACCTAGAAGTTGGCTATAAATTCTGCACCAAATTCCCCAGGTGTGCGATTGGCACAACATTTTGCACAACGTACGGAAGATAATATAACATAAAGTGTGGCAAGTTTTTTTGAAATCGTTTCAGATTTAGGTATAGCTCTTAACTAATTTAAGTAAAAGTCCGATTTTAAGTAAAAGGTGCACAAAAGACCCAAAGTTAGGTCGCTTGCTACAACATTTTGCACAACGTACTGAAATTAATATTACCTAACGTTTGCCAATTTTTGTAGGAATCTGTTCCTATTAAGATATAGCTCCCATATCTAACCCAACATTAGGCCGATTGACACAAAACTTTGCACAACCTACTAATATTAATATAACCTAGCATGTGGAAAGTTTTGTTGAAATCAGATCAAATTTGAATAGAGCTACTATCTACATTTTCTGCCGATTTTAAGTAAATGATGCACCTAGAACTCAAAACCTATGACAAGTTTCGATGAAATCGGTTTAGATTTCGATATAGGTTTTATATATATTTTCGTCCGATTTTAAGTAAATGGTACACCAAACTCCGCATGTTAATCAGATGTTTATTGCAATAATCAACGGATGTCCGATTGATATTAGTTTTAAATTGATTTACATAATTATGTCCTATTGTAAGAAGCAACTCTTTATCTGACCAAAATTTAGTATAGGTTGCAGAACGACATGTTTATGGATACAATTTCATTTTACTGGTGCTTCAAAAATGCGACGTCTGTTAGGATTCATCTGTTGAATATACCCAAAGTGGTGAAGGGTATCATATAGTCGGCCCCGTCCGACTTTACTGCTTTCCTTACTGGGTTCTTCTTGTTCTTAGCATAAATGCTAATTTAATGACCTAAAACGAGACAAATCGTTCGCAAATAAAGGATATGCAAAATTTTGAAATTTTAAAAGTGCAAGAATAATGCTTGATATCTTTAATTCATGGAAATAATATTAAAAGTTCGAAATATTCACACAATTCGCAGTGTTTTTCTATTATTAGGAGTGATGCCAAAAGTCATGCATATTTGAAGTCGCGTGAGTGTACGCTCTTTTGTGGCATTTATCTCAAAAGTTCAAACTCGAAGGCTCTCAAATTTTTTACCACTAATAGTACTCGTAAAGTTCTACAAAAAAGTATTAAGGGAGAATTGTAAAAAATTTAATTGTTTTTGATTTATTTAACATTTTGATTTTGCCTCTGAAAGTCATGTAAGTGACTGCGGAGGTGCCCATATGTAATCGGTCCAAATCTTCCTTCTTGTAAAACATTTCCAATACATTTCCATATGCCAAATATCAAGTTATTGGTTTTGATTACAACTAAGTTATGGACTGCGACTTCGCAATTCTGATGTTTGCATAATGCGAACATATAATATCAAATTAATGTTAATTTGATTGACATATCTGGCAATAACCTTAAAGGTAGCGGAAGACAATATACATTCAATATTTGTCATGTGTCATACTACATCTCACTATGACAATATATACGACCCCTTCTTTAGTCAAATCACAAATTTAGTTTTCATAGGTGTCTCATTCCTTTGGCATAGACTGTAAATTCAGTCCAATACACAAAAGTCAATAACAATATTGTCATTAATATCGGAGCATAATTATCGATTAACGCTTTTATGTTAATCATTAAAAAGTCAACTGACAACACAATTAAATGAAAATCACGCGAGCTAAATAAACCAAAACAACAGCAACAACCATAAAAGCGGCGCACGAGTTAACGCCGCCACATGCCGCAACTAACCGATTCGAACGTGTCAGCAATGTGACGCGTTAAAGTGATAATAGCCGGACGGACAGACGCCGTCCAGTTGGCCATAAAAATGCGGATATCATCAATTTGCCGTTGTGATTCTGATGCTGCTGCTGATGTTCCATAAAACGAAAATAAGGCCGAATTAAATGCTTCGCCGATTATTCCTTGCGCTTCAATTCATTCATTGTGATCTGAGCTGATAGTTAGTTAGCATATCTGGTAATTACAATAGCATAATAATGCTAACAATAACAACTACAATAACAATAATAACGACAGTAATAATGAAGATAACAATTCTGATTTAAAACAAAAAACATTTACCATTAATGCCAACCAAGCCACTCACTAATTAACCTCAATCCAATTTGATCTACATATTTCTTGTTCAAAACTGCGGAAGACCAGCGAATAAACGAGCGAAACTTCACAGTTCGCAATTCAGTATCAGATATGCAATTAGGAGGCATTTGGTTGTGAACACAAGCGACGAAGTATGAAGAAAATAAAACAAAGAAGTTCAAAACACAAATTAAACATAAACGACATTAAAACATCAGATTGGAATGACTGATCGTCGTCAGCGGTTGTGGTGCACATTGGTTTTGTATTAGAAGAAATTTGTTTGATATACATTAACGTTTTTCCCTTTGAACCCCGTGGCCATAGAACTATTCACGATGTTAATTTTTCAAGATTTTCAATGGGCTGGTAAATCAATACCAATGCTTGTTAAGGTTTGTAACTTTACACATATATAATTGAAGATTTAAAAGAGAAGAAAAATAATTTACAAAAAAATTTTGTTATTGTTTTGTTGTTGTTTTTTGTAATTAAAGAAAAGTCTTTATTTTCGATGGCGGACATGATAACTCCTCACTGGAACATCGGAATCCGAAAATTCCAACGGTGTTAGAAAGAGTACATGTATGGCTCTCGTATGAACTAGGATTATTGACTTCGCTCTAAAATTAACAAAATGGCGGACCTTTGAAAATATATTTTTGGAAAATCGCCGATTTTTTACCAAAACCCAAGTTAAAAAATAAGGATTGGCTTTATCCTAGTTCATACGAGAGCTATACACTCCCAGAGAAATTTGGAACTGATTGGATTATTAGTTTTTGAGTTATCGTGCCCGCCATTCGCAAACAAATGTTTAGAGAAAAACCCGTTTAAAGTTTGAGAAGCCCTTCAGCCGTCACAGTTCTTGAGATTTTCACTTGAAATTTTGTAGAGACGTTCTGTAATCAGTGTAGATTCGAATTATATCAACAAAAATTTTGACCCCGAGAATGGGGGGTCCCCTTAATGCAATTGTCCTAAATACGATGTGAACAACATTTGACGTCCCTACGTCCTTGCTTGCACCCTCCCTACCTTTCTCTGTTTGAAATTTTTGGCAAATTTTCAGATAAGAAAATTACTATTGGAATGTCCGTACATGTCTGGCTCTGGTATGAACTAGGATTATTTACATAGCATACAAATTAATAAAATGGTGGACTTATGAACTTTGATTTTAGGAAAACCAAATTAGAAAATTGGGGAGGTTTAGACCAATTAAATTCATACTAGTTCATACGATAGCTACG
>NW_026886736.1:0-79968 GCF_032173495.1 Musca vetustissima | reverse complement strand
TTAACACCATATTGTTAATTTGATCTATTCCAGGTGCTTTTGAGTTTTTAAGGGATACAATCAGATTCTTTATTTCGTTTAGAGATGTCAAAGGATGATCATTGCTATTTGATGAAGTGTCTGATTCCAAGAGACTATAAATATGATTGACCTTGTTTTCAATGGATGTTGATGAGTTTGACGTAATTAAATGCGCTTTTTCGAAGTGGTCGGCGATTAAATTGGCCTTCTCTTCGTTAGAATAAACTTCTTTGCCATTTACCACTAAATTTTTCATTGAGTTGTTAATTCCTTTCATCTTTTTTGTAATTTTCCAAAATTTTTTACTGCCTGTGGGTAAAGTAGACAGAAAATTTGACCATTGTGCATTTCTTTCATTATTTATATTGATGGAAATGAGTTTATTTAGCTCCCTAAGGATAGCACCTATTGACGTTTTGTCGATTGGATTTACACAGCGTTGGAATCTTCTTTTATGTTTGTTTCTTGTGGATATCAGATATTTACATAATTCATTTAATTTGTTGTTTTTATTTTTCTTGTGTCTAAGGGGAATTGTGTCGAGGCATGTGGTTTTTAAAGTGTCCGTAAATTCTTTTATCGATTCTTCAATGTTTGTGACAGATATATTCTCGTTAAGGAGTGAGGAATTAATTATTTTTGAATTCAATAGAGTTTTAAAACTATTCCAATTGACGTTACGAAAATCTAGATATGATTTTTCTGTGTTGGGAAGTTCTTCATTTATAGAAAAAAGTAATGGTACATGATCTGAGCATAACGTGTGAGGAAAAGTTTCTATGTCTGTAAAGTGTAGTGTGGAGTTAGAGAGCAGAAGGTCAATAGTCGAGGCCTGCCTGTGAGTGTGGTTTTGAGGAAATCTTGTAGGGTTAGGTGGGTAATATATATAGTAATTATTATTATTCTGATGATTAAACAAGGCGTATCCAGCAGAATCGGTTTTAGTGCAGTTCCAACTGGGGTGGTGTGCATTTAAATCGCCTAGTAAGAAAAAGTCGCTCGTTGATGATGTTGTTATTATATCAAGATCAGGAATAAAATCAGGAGAATACCGGGGACAGTAAGCTGCTATAAATTTGACTTTTCTGTTAAGAAACTCGACAGTAACGCATATATTTTCTATCAGTTTCGTAGGATGTGGAGATTCAATATTATGCTTTAGTGATGCTTTGATAATAATAGCCACTCCTCCTCCATGAGATATTCTATCTTTTCTATGCACTCTGTATCCTGGCATTTTAAGTCTGTGATTTGGTTTAAGAAATGTTTCGTTCAGCAAGAGAATGTCGATGGATTTTTCTATTAAAAAATTATGAAGCTCAGCGGACTGGGCGAAGGTAGTAATGCCTTGACAGTTCCAGTGCATTACTTTAAGACTTTTTTGTATATGATTAAATTGCATATCTTATCATAGACATAATAACATTTAATTGTTCAATTTTCGTTCTGCAATTTCGTAGATCAGATAATGCTTTTGAAAAAATTTGGAATAATTCATCCATGTTAAAAAGTTCAGCTGTTGATGAGCTATTTTGGGTTGGTAATTCCATTACTCTGGCGTACGTGTTTTCCGATCTTAGTGGATCGGTTTGTTTGAGGTAAAAGATGATTTGCTTAGCTGTGGAAATTCATTAGCTGCTATATCGAAGGTTAACGGAGCAGGGCGTCTTCTGACAGAATATTGCCTTGTGAGATTTTCCCGGATTGCTAGGTATTCTTTTCGGCAAGGACAACGTGGATCGTCAGCCCGATGGTTGTTGTTTTTCAATTTTTTTTGTGTGCAGTTGAAACACTTGTAGGCGGCGGGGCTGTCATGATGTGTTTTATTTATTTGACACATTGATACGTCGTGATTACCCGCGCAGTCAATACATATACTTTTTCGGAAGCAGTTTTTAGCTCCATGGCCATGCATTGTACACTTTGTGCATTGAATGGGACCTTTATTTCCTTTAAGAGGTTTTCTCCAATAAATATTTATCCTACAAACTCTTTTAATTTTTAGGACTTCAGCTTTATTATTTAAAGAACGATCAAACTCGAGCATATAAATTGCATCACTTTCATTAGAGCGAGCTGTTTTAATTTCTTTGATGTTGACAACATTTATATTGTATGAGTTCTTAAGTTCGTCTTTGATTTCACTCGTATTAAGTTGGGGGAGACCATAGAGAACCAGTTTGAATATTTTGGTGTCTTTGCACTCGTGAGAGAAGAAAGTAAAGCCTGACTCAATAAGTTTATTTTTTGCTTGTTCATAGAGAGTTATTGAAGGTGAAATAATTTTAGTACCGATTGACATTATCTTAAATGTATACAATGAGCCGACCAGATTGTACACATTTAGGAACTTATGGACAGCATCCACAACGATTGGTGGAACAACAACTTTGTACTCGCGTACTTCATTCTCTTCTTCACTGTAGGTATCATCATCGTTTTCATTGTCAAATGATTGAAGTATATTAAAACGGTTTTCACTCGTTTTATATTTTTCTTTTGGTGATCTTCCTGACAACTTTTTTCGCTTGAGTGAGTGCATTTCAATGTACCACGAGTAGTTGTTATTGTTTTTTTTTTTGCAATCTGAGTTGAAAACAAAACGTGCTGTTGCTTTTGTTTTATTAGTGATTTCACTGGCTTTGTTTATTACGTAGGCAAAAAACTAGTTAACGGAGCAGAGAAAAGAACACGTGTGCTTGCGTTAAATGACAGCATAAGACTCGGTTTTTAAATAATAAAGATAGTGAATGTCTTGCTGTGGGTCTCTTGTGTCGAAGAGAGAATATTTTGTTAAACAGGGATCTATTTTTGTCTACAGTCCACTTGAGATAAGAGATTATTTAAGTTAAATATTTGTATACTAGAATAAGATAGGAGTTTTCTATTGCCACATGTGGTATGTTTGGGTGAGATTACTCCATGTGTTATGACTCTCTCTCTCTCTCTTTTGCACATTAGTCGAAGATAGGTTAAGTCATATTGTACTATTTAGTTCTTAAGGATCACTTTTTATTCAAATAAATTACTGTGTAAATGCACCACAAACAATACAGACGTGCTTTCACTCCGCGTATAATATCAGCGTAAGATCCCTAGTTTTTCAGGTCCCATATATAGTTTCGGCCGATTTTAGGTAAATGGTGCACCAAAGTCCCTAAAAATCATTTGATTTGCACGAAATTTGGCATAGCGTACTGAACTTGAATGATGTGTATTAGCTTCGCGAAAATCAGTTCAGATTTAGATATAGCTCCCATATATAGTTTCGCCCAATTTAATGTAAATGGTTTGCAATTTATTCATTCGATTTCCACGAAAGTTTGTAAAATTTGTTGAAAATCGGTTCAGATTTAGACATAGGTCCCATATATATATTCGACCGATTCAATATAAATGGTGTACCAAAGTCCTTATATGTCCTTTGATATGCACGAAATTTGGCGCATCGTACTAAATTGAGTCTAGAATGATGTGTGTAAAATTGCATGAAAATCGGATCAGATTTACACAACATTTTGCCAACGTACTTAAGATAGTTTAGCCAAACGTTTGTCAAGTTTTGTTGGAATCCGTCCAGATTTAGATATATCCCCCATATGGTGTCGTCCGATTTTAAGTAGGACCCAAAATATGCATATTAGGAACAAAACGTGCATAAATCAGTCTAACCTAAACTTTGACAAATATCGTTGAAGTCCGTTCATATTTGGAAATAGCTTTCATATCTATTTTCATCAGATTTTATGTAAATTTTGCACCATACACTTCTTGTTTTTTTTTTCAGAATAGAATGACGTTGTTGCGTGTGGAAGTACAGACGTAGCCCATATATATCGTGTTCCAAGTATTCAACGCGTTCACGATTGATATTTGATTTAAATCGATGTACATAATTTTGTCCCATTGTAACAATGGACGGCATGTTTACGGCAGTCTAATCTAAACTTTGACAAGTATCGTTGATTTTATGTAAATCCGATTTTATGTATTGCATATGACGAAAAATAGACTATAATTTTTTTTAACAAATTTAGTTTAATGGCAGTCATAACAATTAAGTAAAAACGTGAATTTTTTGTTAGTTACGCCTTTTTGAATTTATCAAATAAACCCACTTGTAGTTACGTCTTTTTATTTTTTTTTTTTAATAGAAGCTCCTTTTTTGACCGCAGACGTGTAAAACTTTGTCAACAAATGTAGTTTATTGACATTCACAATATTCATTCAAAAAGTCAATTTTCAATTTTTTTTGTTAGTTACGACTTCTTGCATTTTAGCTAACGATATGTGAGCTATATCTAAATCTGAACCGATTTTCACGAAACTTAGCACACATCATTCTAGTCTTAATTCATTACGCTGTGCCAAATTTCGTGCAAATCGACAGATATTTAGGGACTTTGGTGCACCATTTACCTTCAATCGAACGAAAATATATATGAGAGCTATGTCTAAATCTGAACCGATTTTTCCCAATTTCAATGGGGTTCGTCCTTGAGCCAAATAAATGAGTTGTGCCAAATTTCATCCAATTCGGATGATAAATGCGACCTGTACTTTGTCTACAATTTAACATGGACAGACGGACATGCATAAATCAACTTAGAAAGTGATTTCATGTATATTCTCAAAAGGAACCATGGGTCTATCTCGATTTCTTTTGCCTGTTACAAACATTTGCAGAAAGACCACAGTGTGGTGAAGGGTATAAAAATACTATAAAACAACAACAACAGAAACAATAGTAAAATTATGTCCATTAATTTTCACATCGTTTTTCTCTTCTAGTGCGTATATACAAAGTAACAAGTCTTCAATGTGATGCACGTCAACTTGACCGTCGGTTGAAAACCTCCTTAATTTTATAATTTTTCATAATTGTGAAAGCTTGTGTACTAAGTCTTTATTTAGTATAATCAAATATGATTGTAGCATCAGCTACATAAGCTATTAAATATCAAATAGTCCATTCACATGATATTACACCCATCTCAGGCTTAATCTATTATTGGTAAAAATATTACTATGTAAAAAGTGTGGTTGAAATTGGATATAACGTTTAATTTACAAGTTTCTAAAGTATTGACTATTTGTAAGGGGATGTACTAAAATGTTGTGGGGAATGGATCGATATTCCCCATCTTGGAACTTCATTTTGGATGAAATTGAGTACACCTTTGAGAGTTATATTGCGCATCAACCAACTAGACAGTCGGACAGACATTTGTAACTAGGCTCCGAATCATCTTAAACAGATTTTGTCTTAAGAATCATGGGCTTTAAAACCAATATTTCGATGAACACATTATTGCCGTAGATGGATGTATACAATGAATCCCGAACGAGGGCTTTACATGGACGCAGTCTATCTAGAAAGGAAAATAACTTGGAATTGACTAGCGTATTATAGACGAAACATTTTCAAAAAATCAGCTTTTTTGTTTTTGTGGTACATCAAGGATTTTCGGTACACATATAGAGGAAAATGTGCTGACTCCAAATCCGTTCGCGATCAAATTTTTCGTTGATACGCGCAAAATTTATCTAGGTTTTAATTTTGGGCATAAGAAAAAATCTTAAAATTACGCCGTTTATTATATTGACCAAAAACGTTGATATATATCTTCCTCCATAAAATAAGAATATGATTATATTATAATAATCGCGAAAAAGTTGCACATCTTCGCGAAATATGAGAAATATAATAAAAATATAGGAGATTACATCAATATTTTCATTATATTAATGACATACACACACCTAAAAATGAATTTAAAAATATCTACATAATCTGAACACCATGATGAATCAAATGACATCAAAATCACACAAGTCCGGGTAGCGGTTTGTAAATCACAGCGACAACAGAATAAGATATCGAGGAAAAATATTTGTTTTTGTTTCGAAAAAATAATGTCATCATATTTATTTTTTAATTTTATACCAGAAATTTCAGAAAAAATATTGGGATTATTCTGCTATTTTACCCGAATTTCGGCGAAAAATTGACATATATAATAATCACTTTTTGTGTATAAGTATACGACTTGCGGATTATATCAAGACCCTTCCGATAAATCTTAGGGTTCTATAAATAGGAATAAATCTTAAAATAAAATAACAAAATAAAATAATATTATGAAATATACATTTTTAATTGCTTCTAAATCGCGTAATTCTTAAAATTATTTGATGCGCATGCGGTTTCCAGGAAGTACTGAAGTTTATCTTCCAATCCATATATATTTTGCGAAATTTCATTTGACGGCTAAGATGTGCCACACGTTGCATTGAAGTACCCAAAAACTTGTAAAACGCGAATAATATTCGAAAACTCCTTATGCCATTAACGCGCATCCGATTTCGGTGTGCAACCTAAAAAAATACATCGATCTATACCGATTTTAATGTGGTACATTAAGAACCATATATGTGCCAGCTCACACTATTTTTGAGATAAATTGGGTACATCTCTCTTTCGGCTGAAGTTTTTAAAGTTCTCTTTTCGAAAAAGATCAAAATCCGTATGAGGTCATTTATTGAAGCGGAAATGATCCACAGAAAACGCAAACAAATCCGCGATATTTTCAAAAACATTTTTTGCCAAATTTCGTGTTTTTGGAAGGCCAGTTCCCGCCGTTCTAGTATATGGATTTTCACGAAGAAGATTTTATATCATCCGAAACGTAAAAAACCTTATTGATCGCGGGTACCCATATCATTCAGTTTACAGATCTAAAAATTTGACCCGAAAAATAGGTTTTTTAGAAATTTGATCGCACAAAATTTTCACCTTCGGATGAAATTTACTCTGAAGCTGTGCATACTGCATACACAAAATACATATCAAATTACACAGATTCGCGACTATAATAATCTTATAATCGATTTTTATAAATTCCTGTTTGCGCATTAAAACAAGAAGTAAAATTAAAAAAAAACAGTCAAAATCGAGCTTCAAAATGTCAGCATCATTTAAAGTTAGATGCAGTTAAAATTTTGAAAAAGTAGTCCCCATTTTGTTGGCTTCTAGTTTTACTTTGACACGAAGACCGTGAAATGAGTGGCTTAATCACAAATCGATAGAGAACATAAAAAAAATGGTTCGCCTCAACCTGTTTTTACACATTTTTTTACATTAAAGTAGACATAGCTTCCAGCAAAATAAAGTTTGGAGGTCGATATCATGAACTGTTTGCAACGACAGATCAATTAACCCAAAACTATTCACTTTTTTCATATACTTAAGTAATTCCCGAGTTATAAAAGGGGGAACCTCCGCTTCAGCTGTGTTAAAAAATTGGCAATATTGCCCATATATATCTTTATATATGAGATTCGGCATTGCTCTTCGCGTCAGTATTTATAATAAATGGATGTGTTTTTTCCGATTTTTACTAGAATTGTATGATACAAATGTTTACAACGTAATTACTCGACTTGGCGGAAATTACTCACATTCAAATAACACCTCATAACTTTATATTCTCGTTTATGATGTGTGTCGTTCCAATTACAACTAAATACAAAGGAACTCATTCATGTAACAATATATTTTCACACATTTTCTTCATATCGATTTTCTTTTTAATTTTGTTTCTTGATATCTGAAATCTGCAATTTCATATTAAATTTACCTTTCCATTTTCGCTCGATATCATCGCGAACTAAAAATTACATTTTCCGTGCACGTGTGTACAAGAAAACATATTTATTTGTACAAACGAGGTTGTGGTTTTATATTTCACATTACAAATTACTGGTTGGGTAGGATGTGGTCGTCATCGTTGTCGTGTGCAACAGGATTAAAACTTTTATATTTTATTTCACCTTAATTTAATATGACGCTGGTGGTGGCTGCGAATAAAGTTGTTAATTTTTTTTTATGCCTCAATATGCCTGATGAGCCGCTTAACCAACGGCGAAACGCGTCGCATAATGGTGGATACGTAGGTTCTTCTCCTGGCTTTCCTTTTCATTGCAAAACTTAGATCATCAAGCTCGACTCGAAAGAGTATAAATAACCACTTAAAATTACTTTCAAATGATCACTGTCCTGGCAAGGCAAAATTCAAATAACAAAAATGTTAATTTTTGCAATGTTGATAACACAAAATCCCAACTTTTTTTACAATCATATTATCCACTAATAAGAGTTCTGGGAGCACTACGTTATTATTATGGAATTTAACATGAGGTTATACGTGGAAATGATCAAAATTTATAGACAACATTTCAACTACCCACAATTTTGTAAGGAGCCTGTGATAAGAAGTTGTTGGGGTTATTATATACATTTCAAACACGTTGTCGATTCGAAAAGAAGTTTGTTCTTAGAATCGTTAATCAGGATTTACTTACTGGTATATTTTTATAAACTAACAAGTGAAAAAACGTTAAGTTCTGCCAGGCCGAACTTTGAATACCCTCCACCATAGATATACTGACAGGTACTTGAAATGAAAATATAGGGAAAAAAAACCAAAAAGTGGATCTATACCGACATTTCTACAAAACGTTTATGTAATCCATAATACAAATTTCAGAAATATTTAGTGGATAATTATAACCTCAGCCGTATGGCTAATGAGGGTGTATACACTTTGACACGGCGAAAATGTGCCTCATCGAAATATTGTTTCTAGACCCCATGTCTCTTTGGACCAAATTTGTTTCAGAAAATTTTGATTTCATCCAAACTTTGCCCATCAGATTTCATCCAAACTTTGCTCATAGTTCAAGTACGAAGATGGGGAATATCAGTCCACTTCTTCTGGTACCTCCCACACTGGGGGGTAGGTCTAAATGCGGCAATAATTCAATATCGAACCCTGTCGTTCTAATTTTTTATCTCGCTATCCTCCGCAGGTGAAATGATTACAAGAGAGTCTTAGAACCAAACTCAAAACGTGGAACAAATCAGATAACTATTTTAATATAAACAAGTTCGGCCGGACCGAACTTTGGATACCCTCCACCATAGTTATACTGACAGATACATGCAATGAAAATGTAGGGAACATACCAAAAAGTGGGCATATACCGATAATCCTACAAACCGATTTATGTACACCAAATACAAACTTCAGCAATTTTTAATGGGGATTTTTCCTAAAATCTGTAAGATCCAAAAAGTGGACTGATACTGATAACGCATGGTAGAGTATAAAATCCTCAAACTACTGTAATTTAGATTACAAAGTTATATGAGGCTATGCCTGAAGGGGGGTCAATATTGATTACATAGTGTAGGAAATAGTGAATATTTGGGGATATCATTGTATGAGGGCTATGACCGGTATATGCTCATATTGAACCCAATATTTTAATAGTTTATCTCAATTCTTTCTTTCAGGAGGTATCACTATATTCAGGAGATGCCTAAATGTCTGCCGATATATTTCATTATAGTCATGTTTAAGTTTTCTTTATCACAATATCTTTAGAAGGCGAAATGCTTACAACAGATGGCTAAATAGTCTTTGTAGGGTAAAAGTTGACTATTTCCAGTAACGACTACCCAACCTTAACACACGGAACAAATCATATAACTATATTATTCAAAAAAAATAGGGTTATATGGGGTCTACCCCCAAAAAGTGGTGAATATTAATAATTTTTGTTGGGGAGATTTGTTACGATATACGACTACAAAATACCAAATTTCAGCGAATTCGGTTAAAAAACGCGCTCAAGAACCTCAAATCGAAAATTGGGGTTCCCTTGACCTATATTTATAATTTTTTGTGGAAAGATTTGCTACCCAATAATAACTGAAATTACTAAATTACAGCCAATTCGGTGAAAAAAATCCGGTCAAAACCCCCCCAAAAACTGGAAATTGGGAGGTACCCTTATATGGGGGCTACCAGAAAAAGTGGACCTACATTTATAATTTTTAGTGGGGAAATTTGGTACCCAATAAGAACCCAATGTACCAAATTTCAGCGAATTCGGTTGAAAACCGCGCTAAAAAAAAACAAAAATACCGAAAATTTGGCGGTATCCTTATATGGGGCTACCCGAAAAAAATTGACCTATATTTATAATTTTTAGTATAGAGATTTGCTACCCAATAAGAACTCAAAGTACCGAATTTCAGCGAATTCGGTCGAAAAATGCGATCAAACCCCCCAAAATACCGCAAAATTGGGGATACCCTTATAAGGGGGCTATCCGAAAATATCGACCCATTTTTATAATTTTTACTGGAGAGATTTGCTACCCAATAGGAACTCAATATACCAAATTTCAGCGAATTCAGTTGAAAAACGCGCTCAAGAACCTCAAAATACCGAAAATTGGGGGGTACCCTTATATGGGAGCTATACCTAAACGTGGACCGATAAAGCCCATCTTCGAACTTGACCTGCCTGCAGACAAAAGACGACTTTATGCAAAATTTTGGCGATCTATCTCAATTCGTTTAGATGCTAGAGTGATTACAACAGACAGACGGACGGACATGGCTATATCGTCATAGAATTTTACGCTGATCAAGAATATATATACTTTATAGGGTCGGAAATGATTATTTCGATGAGTTACAAACGGAAAAACAAAATTAATATACCCTCCATACTATGGTGGAGGGTATAAAATATTTTTGATGACTATAAGATGATGATTTTTTCATCAATATTTCAAACAAGGCGTGGAAGAATATTTTTCAGAAAACCAACTCAGACGTGGAATTTTTAAAGAAAATTTTCAGGGACCAACTCAGGCGTTGAATTTTAAAGGAATATTTTTTTCAAGTTTTTAAAGAATATTTTTGTAAAGGACTACAAACAGGGGGGAGTTTTTGAAATATTTTTTCAAGGACTCAAACAGATATGGATTATGATTTTTCAAGGACTCAAACAGCCGTGTATTTGTTAAAGAAAACGTTTTCAAGGGCTACTAACAGGCGTGGCTTTTTTGAAGAATAATTTTTTTCCAATGCCTATTACACCAACATTAATAAACCAACATTTCAAATACCAACTTAACGACGACAAATGTGTGCATTTTTATTAAAAACTATTTTTTAAGGAGTATAAATTTTTCATGAAATGTAGAAAAATTTTAAAATTTATGTTTCATCTGCTCTCCCAAATTTACTTCTGTTTACAGAAGTTCCTAATTTACTATGCTGTTTATTTTTCTGAATTATGTATATCGCATTACTTCAACCTCAAGTAAATTCCACTCACATTCCATTACCACGGACACGAAAATTTCACAGAATTTGAATTTATTTTTAAATCTGGCAAAACTTGTTCGCTTTTTGCCGCAATCTATTAAGCTCATTTGCAAAAATGAGATACTCTTTGTAGTTAACGTAAACTCATTCACATTCAATTAGTTAAAGTTCACAAAGAGCTTTTTGTAGTTAATTGTGTAGTTAATTAAGTACGCTTATCTGGCCATGATATTGATATGCATTATTGTGAAAACAACAATATTATCGATTCGTAATCAATGAGTAGCTTTGTAATAATGTTCTGCGCCTTCTGGTGGTCCTTGAATAAATATTTTTTTTTTGAAAATAACACGCCTTGTGTGGGGGTCCTTGAAAAAATATTCGATAAGAAATTCATGCCTTGTATTGTTTTTACACCCTTCACCACACTGTGTTACCGGGTATTATGCCTTGTGCATATGTTTTTAACAGGTAAAAAGAAGCGAGATACACACATAGTTCCGTTTGAGAATATGCATAGAAACACTTTTTATGTCGATTTATGCATGTCCGTCCGTCTGTCTGTCCATGTTAAATTGTAAACAATGTACAGGTCGCATTTTTTGATTCGAATTGGATGAAATTTGCACAGCTCATTCACTTGACCCAAGGACGAACCCTATTGAAATTGGGAAAATCGGTTCAGATTTAGATATAGCTCCCATATATATTTTCGTCCGATTTAAGGCAAATCTTTCGATTTTCACGAAATTTGGCATATTGTACTAAATTAAGTCTAGAATTATGTGTGCTGGGTTTCGTGAAAATCGGTTCGGATTTAGATATAGCTCCCATATATTTTCGTCCGATTTTAGGTAAATACTGCACCAAGGCCCCCATGTTTCCTTCGATTTGCATGAAATTTGGTATAATGTTTGTCCGATTAACACGAAATTTAGCACAACGTATCAAATTGAGATTTCAATGACGTTATTGTGTTTTGTTGAACTTGGTGCAGATGAATCCATAGCTTCCATATGAATTGGGCACAGTCCGACTTAACAACTTTCCTTACTGTTTATACCCTTCACCACAGTGTGGTACAGGGTATTATGTCTTTGTGCATATGTTTGTAACAGCCAAAAATAATCGAGATAGAACAGGCATATAATCACTTTCTGAGTCGATTTATGCATGTCCGTCTGTCCGTACGTCTGTCCGTCCGTCCGTCCGTCTGTCCATGTTAAATTGTAAACAAAGTACAGGTCGCATTTATGATCCAAATTAGTTAAAATTTGCACAGCTCATTTCTTTGGCCCAAGGACGAACCCTTGTGAAATTGGAAAAATCGGTCCAGATTTAGATATAGCTCCCACATATATTTTCGTCCGTTTTAAGGTAAATGGGGTACCAAAGTCCCTGAAAATCATTTGATTTACACGAATTTTGGCATAGCGTATTGAATTAAGTCTAGAATGACGTGTGCCAAGTTTCGTGAAAATCGGTTCAGATTTAGATATAGCTCCCATATACAGTTTCGCCCGAGTTAAGGTAAATAGTGTACCAAAGTCCCTATATGCCTTCGATTTGGACGAAATTTGGTATAGCCTACTGAATTAGGTCTAGAATGATGTGTGCTAAGTTTTGTGAAAATCGGTTCAGATTTAGATATAGCTCCCACATATATTTTCGTCCGATTCCAGGTAAATCATCTATGTGCTCGAAATTTGGCATAGCGTACTTAATTAAGGCTAGAACGATGTGTGCTAAATTTTGTGAAAATTGGTTCAGATTTAGATATAGCTCCCATATATAGTTTCGCCCGATTTAAGGTAAATGGTATACCAAAGTCCCTATATATCTTTCGATTTGCACGAAATTTGGTATAGCCTACTGAATTAGGTCTAGAATGGTGTGTGCTAAGTTTCTTGAAAATCGGTTCCGATTTAGATATAGCTCCCATATATAGTTTCGCCCGAATTTAGGTAAATGAAGTACCAAAGTCCCTGAAAATCATTTGATTTGCACGAATTTTGGCATAGCGTATTGAATTACGTCTAGAATGACGTGTGCTAAGTTTCGTGAAAATCGGTTCAGATTTAAATATAGCTCACATATTTTATTTCGCCGATTTTATGTAAATGGTTGACCAATGTCCCTATATATCTTTCGATTTGCACGAAATTTTGTATATCATATTTGATTAGGTCTAGAATGGTGTGTGCTTAGTTTCGTGAAAATCGGTCTAGATTTACAAATAGCTCCCATATAGTCTGGAATGATGTGTACACATCCTATATATATTTTCGTCCGATTTTAATTAAATTGTGCACTAAAGATCCACAGCTAGGTCGATTGACACAACGTACTGAATTGATCTTTGGCAAGTTTGCTTCAAATCGGTTCAGATATAGATATATCGTAGCTTCCATATATAATTTCGACTTATTTATTGAGATTAAATTTTGAACAGTGCAGCATACTGAATAGCGTGTGTCAAGTTTGCTTTAAATCGATATACACAAATCTGTCCCACTGTGCGCAAACGACTCTAAACTTGCCCAAATGAAATGAACTTTAGCATAGGTTCCAGAAAGACATAAAAATCACATATTTAAGTTCGTTCAATTTCATGTCAAAATTACTTCAAAAAGGCGACGTCTTTTCGGATAAATATGTATCCAAAGTGGTGAAGGGAATCATATAGTCAGCCAAGTCCGACTTTACTACTTTCCTTACTGGTTTTTTTTTCAAAATTTGTTCTTAAAGAAGTCACGGTGTGGGTATAGAGTAGACCTACTGCGAACAATGACCCTACATTTCGAGTTTCCTTAATGAAAGAAGAAATAAGAATCACTTCATTTACATTTTATTCCCATTCGAGAATAATTTGTTGCAAAATGCAACAACATCGAATCTCTGTGAGTAATATAACGACTCAGTTTCATCATTAGAATTGCAAAAAAGATGTTCAAGAATTTCTAAAAGATCTCCTTATGATAAGTTTGTTTCATCGAAACATAGTCGTCATTGAAACATCGTCATCGTGAATGCAACTGTGGACTGTGCATTAACTGTGGACTGTGCACACACACACAGACAATATATCCTGACTGGGAATTCTTCCCACTCAATTGTAATTTTCATAATGAATTCCTAACGCTAGGTAGTTGTGATATCTCCACCATCGGATATATTCAGATACTGTTGACGAAGTAAAAAAAATGGTTTGTATTTGTATTGTGTCATCACACACAAATGCTAAGCATATGCATTTTGCGAAGCTGTACATTTAATAATTTGATTTTTGTGTTAGATGTTATTTTTTTCGATAAAAATCAGATATTTATGTGAATGATAATGGTTTCAATGAACCCAGATGCTTAGTAAGCAATGCTGTTATTTAAATTCTTAAACATTTTTTTACATTAAATGCTCACAATCAATTAAAATAAAAAATAACTATAAACATAAAATATATATAAGTATTTAATAAATGTTTAATGGAATTTTATTATGCTTTTCCAAGGAAAGGAATTTCCTTTTAAAATAAAATAAATTTTTCACATCGACTTGTCACCTTGAACAAATTCTTTTAGCAATGGCAAACAATAAATATTAAATGTTGTAACGAATTTAACGATTCTATGTGTGAATGAACATATGTACATTTGAATTTTAAGGGTATGGGAAGGGGAGGAACTTCACTCATCTTATTTTGTTATTATTATTCACATAAAACGTGTATCACAATTCCCGAGATGATTGTTTTCTGTGAACTTTTATGTTCAGAAGTTAAAATTTTATAGATGATGATTTTATTATGGAAATAATATAGGAAACCAATCATGGTGAGGTGGCGGAAATTATATAAATTATTAAGAAAAGGGATATTGTTTTGGGCGATATATTGGATTCTTAAACTATATTGAAACATATCGGCCAATAACAAGTTACAATTTTCTCAAAAGCGTAAAGTTGTAGAAAATGTATTGGTGCAGTATTATTGGCTGGTTGTCTTTTTATACCCACCCACCATAGTATGGAGGGTATATTAATTTTGTTTTTCCGTTTGCAACTCATCGAAATAATCATTTCCGACCCTATAAAGTATATAAATTCTTGATCAGGTTAAAATTCTAAGACGATCTAAGCATTTCCGTCTGTCCGTCCGTCTGTTGTAAACACTCTAGCGTCTAAACGAATTTAGATAGATTGCCAACATTTTGCACAGAGTCGTCTTTTGTCTGAAGGCAGGTCAAGTTCGGTCCACGTTTAGGCATAGCTCCCATATAAGGGTACCCCCCAATTTTCGGTATTTTGGGGTTCGTTTTTCAATCAAATTCGTAGAAATTTAGTACTTTGAATTCTTATTGGATACCAAATATCTCCACTAAAGCTTATAAATATCGGTCCACTTTTTCTGGTACCCCCATATAATGGTACCCCCATATAACAGTACCCACAATTTTCAGTATTTTGGGGGTTTTGATCGCATTTTCGACCGAACTAGCTGTAATTCAGTAATTTGAGTTTTTTTCCACCGAATTCGATATATTATTAAATTGTAAAATTAATTTGTAAACAAAGTACAGGTCGTATTTATTTTCCGAATTGGAAGAAATTTGGCACGGCTCATTTATTTGGCCCAGGGACGAACGCTATTGAAATTGGGAAAAATCGGTTAAGATTTACATATAGCTCCCATATATATTCCCGTCCAATTTAATGTAACTGTTTAACCAAAGTCCCCATATATATCACGATTTGCACGAAATTTGGCATAGCGAACTGAATTAAGTCTAGAATGATGTGAGCTAAGTTTCGTGAAAATCGGTTCAGATTTAGATATAGGTCCCATATATATTTTCGTCCGATTTTTGGTAATTTGTGCACCAAACTCCTAATGTTTATCCGATCGACACGAAAGTTTGCATAACGTATCAAATTGAGACTAGAATGGGGTATTGCGTTTTGTTGAAATTGGTTCAGATGCAGACATAGCTTCTGTATATATTTCGCACGAGTGTTTGATTGAGATTAAATTTTGAATTAATAATATAATAATATAATGTATTAGTAAATAAGTTTGTCCCATTGTATACAAACGACTCTAAATCTGCCCGAGGATTATATGTTGATCACATATTTACGTTCGTTCAATTTCATGTCCATGTTCCTTCGAAAAGGCGAAGTCTATTAGGATATATATGTAGAATATACCATAGTGGTCAAGGGTATTATATAGTCGGCCTAGTCCTATTTTCCTTACTGGTTTTATTTGATTCAAGTTGAGTAACAAATTTTCCTACAAAGATATCTTCATCAGTCCTTTTTTAGGTATATTCCCCATATAACGTTACCCCAGATTTTCGACATTACGAGGGAGGTTCGGAAACTTCATAGCCTATCAATGAAAGAGAATCGTTAGTTTTTCAAAAATATTATTATTTTTCAATATAATCTCCTGATACACTTAGTCCAAGGCTTTTCTAACAATTCTTTAACATGGCCTCACAAAAAATTGTCTAGATGCGTTAAATCGCAGATTCCGAGAGTAAGGCGATAATTTTATGGCAAGAATATTTAATTTACTGCATATTTAAATACAATTTACTTTCATCATTTTTGAAGTAACTGTGTATGCACATATTATTTTAATTTCAAGTCTTAAATAGATCCCTTTAAAATAGTTTTTATACAAACAACACACGTTCAACTTTAAACAAACTAAAATTAATTTATTGTTCATGTTATTATGTTACAAAACAAGTTGGTAATGACTTGTAAGCATGTTTCTAAAGTGAATTAAGGTTTATAGAACAAGGTTTAATGAACATGTAATGTTAATTTTAGCTGACTATAACAACAACATGATTGGTGAAGCCGTTGTGGTTTGACGTCACAAAACGATGTACTTGAAAATAAACAAAAACAAAAAAAAAAAAAACAAAAAAAAAACTCTGAATACACCCACCCGTAAATTAAACCTTTTTTAAAATTAAAAGGAAGGGTTTGCCCACTAAATGTGGAGGATATAACAAATCGTTGAGTGTGAAACAAATAGTTCGAAATGAAAAATTGCTGCCAATTTGGAAAATTCCGATTTCTAAATCTGAATCTTGATCTACATTTGTATTCCTTTAGCTAGAATGTGTGTAAATTATAATTTAAGGGGACCCCCCCCCATTCTCGTGGTCAAAATTTTTGTTGATATATAATTCGAATCTACACTGATTAAAGAATGTCTCTACAAAATTTCAAGTGAAAATCTCAAGAACTCTTGAAGATATATCCGATTTATTGTGTCAGCATCAAGTGACGGCTGAAGGGCTTCTCAAACTTTAAACGCGTTTTTTCTGGGAGTGTATAGCTCTCGTATGAACTAGGATAAAGCCCATCGGTGAAGATCTTCCTTATTTTTTAACTTGGTTTTTGGTAAAAAAATCGGCGATTTTCCAAAAATATTTTTTCAAAGCTCCACCATTCTGTTAATTTTAGAGCGAAGTCAATAATCCTAGTTCATACGAGAGCCAGAAATGTACTGTTTCTAACACCGTTGGAATTTTCGGATTCCGATGTTCCAGTAAGGAGTTATCATGCCCGCCATCAAAAATAAGGACTTTTCTTTAATTACAAAAAACAACAACAAAACAATAACAAAAATTTTTTGTAAATTATTTTTCTTCTCTTTTAAATCTTCAAATATATATGTGCAAAGTTACAAACCTTAACAAGTATTGGTATTGATTTACCAGCCCATTGAAAATCTTGAAAAATTAAAATCGAGAATGGGTGGGGTTCCCTTAAATCAACAAAAGATATTCATAAAAAAGTATTTTTCTTAATCAGTAGTGTTGGCGGTTTATTTGGGATACCATTTGTATTTTGTTTTTGCAAAATAGTCAGGCTGAATCCCAGTTTGTTGTTTTTATAAAAAAAAACAACTATTTATTAGTGGGGAATGTATGGCATTGTTTGCCGAGGGGTAAGGCAGGGAAGACTATAGTTTCGGATCACGCCACTGATCCTCATCAGTTCCCTTAGTTTTTTGTTGGGATATTCTCCCCAGAAGCTATTGCTTCTATACAAAAAACCTTTCATACCCAAATGTCTCTTGTAACAAAGCGAAGTACTTAGCTGACCAACGACATAAACTGCATGAGAATTTCGCTGGAGCCTCACTTCGAGGTTAACAAGGCATTTACACACAATACCACACCTTTTCCCACTGTTGTGTGTTGTCACATCGCGACAAATGCTCACAACGACTTTGTTGGTGTTGCTAGTGTACAGCAACAAACCAAACAGTTTAACCGTGCCTGCGTCTACAACTTCAGTAGTGTTGGCGGTTTATTTGGGATACCATTTGTATTTTGTTTTTGCAAAATAGTCAGGCTGAATCCCAGTTTGTTGTTTTTATAAAAAAAACAACTATTTATTAGTGGGGAATGTATGGCATTGTTTGCCGATTTTTCTTAATTTATTTTTTATATCCTACACAAATATGTTGTCAGGGTATTATAGCTTTGTGCAGTCCTAAGAGTTTGTAACGCCGCGAAATATTGGTCCTAGACCCACCTTTAAGTATACCTATCGTCATATCTCGACTAGCTGAGTCGATCTAGACATGTGTGTCCGTCCGTCTGTCCATTATAATTTGTAAACACGATACAGGCCACAGTTATGGACCAATCTTCACGAAATTTTGCGTGTAGGATGGGTTCTGGCCAATGAAGACCCCTATTGTTTTTGGTAAAGATCAGATCAGTTAATATTTAGGGGATGAAATGGACCAAATACTAAATTTTTGTCGGTTTTTCTGGTCGCTCCAGAGGCCGCAATCATGGCCCGAACATCGTGAAATTTTACATGGAGAAGGGGATCGGGCCAAAGAAAAGGCATGAAAATCGGTCAATATTTAGCGGGTCAAATGAACCCTGACTTTTGTGTGAAAAATGACAAAATTTAGATTCTATGGCGTATGTATTTATAGTATATTCAAGAGGAGTGGCTGACCTTTAAATTGATACCAATTATATTGTCGTATGTTCTCGGATGTGGGAGTTACACTTAAATATTTACAGGTGCTTACGTATTCAGATATTATATAATAACCCTTACCACACTGGAGGGCGGAAATATAAAGCTGATCGATTTGACATTTTCCATGGTGTTTCAGTTATGGTCAAGGACAGCGCTTGTAATTTTCGGTGATGATCAGATAATAATTTTGGGATGAAGTTGACCGAAAACTTATTTTTTGGAAATTTTTCGAACCGATATATAGGCCACACTTATAAGCCGATCATCACCATACAACCCACTCTGATGTCAAACTGGACAAGTAATAAGGAGTGCTGTACTGAATATTAGTAATATTCGGAAAATATGTCAGTGTATGGAAGATGTGCTGTTGACCTCTAATCGGGCAAGAGGGTGCAAATGTCACGTAATATTTTCCAGGCTCGGAATAATAAATAAAGTTCTTTAGAAAGTTAGAACTCCGTCGTAGTTGTGTAGGGTATTGTATGGTCAGCCCCGTCCGACTATACTGCTCCGCTCACTGGTTTCTGTTTACTATTCTTACAACGAATTGAATAAATATCTACATGCGTGTAAAATGTTATGTAAATATGACAAATACAATAAAATGTTTTGTAAAGAGAAAATAGGCACAGTTTTATGGTCTGTTTCCGTAAATTCACACAAATTGGACACTTAGGGTTTATGAACCTATATATGTGTATCAACAAGTGGACATTAGCATTTTATTGTATTAGTAAAATTATAGATATACGGATGGTGTTACAAAATTACGTCGGCGTTCCCCTAAACGGACTGCCGGATGAGCGAAGAGGCTTATAATGTGGTGGTTGAGTGAGAAAAGATATTGTCAAGTTCACGCCAAGATAGAAATAGCTGAAACGGAGAAACCAGATTGAACAGCTAACAGATGTCCACAATGATAAGCCTGATCTTCCCTTCAATTCCTAGGAAGCAGCGAAGAGGATTTTTCCTCGGGAAGAGAAGACAAAGCTGACACTAGTATCCAGTAGATGAACTGTGCATAGAAGTCTTCCGTTATTCCCAAGAGGACTGGACAAACTAGTATGTTGGCAACAGCAACTAGTAAGAAGCAACCATCATATGCAATGATAGCAAGGAGGTACTGTGTATGGTGCATTTGGTAAACTAAACCAGTAAAGAAAGTAGTAAAGTCGGACTGGGCCGACTATATTATACCCTTCCCCACTTTGGATATATTCTACATATGTATCCTAACAGACGTAGCGTGTTTGTTATATCTATATCTGAACCGATTTCAGGAAATTTGTATTACTTCAGTACATTGTGTCAATCGGCCTAGCAACATCATTCAAGACTTAATTCAATACCCTATACCAAAATTCGTACTAATCGAAAGATATATAGGGACTTTGGTGCACCAATTCCATAAAATCGGACGAAAATATATATGGGAGCTACATCTAAATCTGAACCGATTTTCACGAAACTTAGCACATGTCGTTCTAGACTTAATTCAGTACGCAATGACAAATTTCAAATCGAATGATTTTCAGAGTCTTTGGTGCACCAATTACCTAAAATCGGATGAATATATATATATATATATATATATGGGAGCTATATCTAAATCTGAACCGATTGTCACAAACCTTTGCACACATCATTCTAGACTTAATTCAATACGCTATGCCAAAATTCGAGCAAATCAAAACATTTCCAGGGACTTTAGTGGACTATTTACCTAAAATCGGGCGAAGCTATATATGAGAGCTATATCTAAATCTGAACCGATTTTCACGAAACTTTGCACACATCATTCTAGACTTAATTTAGTACGCTATGCCAAATTTCGTGCAAATCGAAAGATATATAGGGACTTTCGTACACAATTTACTTTAAATCGGACGTGGATATATATGAGAGGTATATCTAAATCTGAACCGATTTTCAAGAAACTTTGCACACATCATTCTAGACCTTATTCATTACGCTGTGCCAAATTTCGTGCAAATCAAAAGATATATAGTGACTTTGGTACACCATTTACCTTAAATCGGAAGAAAATATGTATGGGAGCTATATCTAACTCTGAACCGATTTTTCCCAATTTCAATAGGGTTCGTCCTTGGGCCAAACAAATGAGCTGTGCCAAATTTCATCTAATTTGGATCATAAATGCGACCTGTACTTTGTATACAATTTAACATGGACAGACGGACGGACGGACATGCATAAATCGACTCAGAAAGTGATTCTCGATTATTTTTGCCTGTTACAAACATATGCACAAAGACATTATACCCTGTACCACAGTGTTGTGAAGGGTATAAAAAGGAGACCCATACGAAGTGATGGATGGAGTCAACAAGCTACAATTTAAGTCTTCAAAAAGTATGGAAGCCCGGAGACTTAGACTTATACTGGTGAGGAACGTTGTCTTCGTCAAAATTGGGAAGGCATGATTGGAGAGCAGGATTCCATAAAAACAGCGATGGAAAAACATCCTGAAAGACAACCGAGCAAAATTACCGACTCCTAAGAAGATCGTTCATTTGAGAGACATTGATTGAGGCCATTTATATGAACGTCCATCGGAGTGGGGCGTATATCTATTTAATTGAACCTTGAACTGTCGCTTGACTCAATCACATAAAATGACCAACTAATTTATGCAAAATACGGGTTCTCTTCTCCGTAGAAACATTGGTCTGAGACCATTAAAGTACCTAAAATTGGGCTGAATATTTATATGGGCTAGATAATAAAATATTAACCTCAATTTTGATAACCAGTTGGTATTTGATCAGGACGACAACACTTCTAAAAAGTTGTATATCAGTAAAATTTTATATATCTTGATATTTATATTAGACATTTAAAACATATAGCTTTGAATATATACAAAATTCAAATTTTCCCCAAAATTTCGTACACATCAATAAATCGAGCATGATATTATCAAGATATCCAATATTGCCTAGACATATACTCGTACATTTGCATGTATGTAAACACAACAGTAACAACAAACTTATTTTTTCATACATGGCTTAACACTGCAAACATCTTTTTAAACACAACAAATTTGCTTTTTATTCGTAGATAAAGGTGAACGGTTGAATGATTTCAACCAAATCTCTTCCAATCAATTTAAGGTTAATGTATCTTCACAACAAACAAAAAAGGCATGCAATTTAAGACAAAGATTGCAAATCATATATTTGAGTTTGATGTGCAATTTATCTAGTTAAATGTCTGTGTACAACGATATTTTTGCTATTTAAAAACATTAGAGCATTTTTCAAAATTATCTTTATAATGTGTAAAACCATAACACATTAACAAACATAAAGGAATACCATAACCGTACAAATATATATATATGTGTGTACATCCTTTGGCAAATATTTTACAGACATGTTCACGTAGCGAACATGGTTTTGAAATAATAATGATAGTGAATGTCTTGCTGTGGGTCTCTTTTGTAGACAGGGGTCTATTTTCGTATACAGTCCACTTGAGATAAGAGATTAATTTGGTAAAATGTTTGTACACATTAATAAGATATGAGTTTTCTATTGCCACATGTGGTATGTTTGGGTGAGATTACGGGGAGTAATCTTCACTACAGATTGATAAGCATGTGTAGCGTGCTTGCCACATGTGAGATAAAGAAATGTGTGTGTCCACTCCATGTGTTATGGCAGATGCTCTCTCTCTCTCTTTTACACATTAGTCTAAGATAGGTTAAGGCATATTGTAATATTTAGTTCTTAAGAAACACTTTTTATACCCTCCACCATAGTATGGAGGGTATATTAGTTTTGTCATTCCGTTTGTAACACATCGAAATATTCATTTCCGACCCTATAAAGTATATATATTCTTGATCAGGGTAAAATTCTAAGACGATCTAGCCATGTCCGTCCGTCCTTCCGTCTGTCCGTCCGCCTGTTGTAATCACGCTATCTTCTGAAGGAATTGAGATAGAGTGCTGAAATTTTGCATAGGGTTGTCTTTTGTCTGCAGGCAGGTCAAGTTCGAAGATGGGATATATCGGTCCAAGTTTAGGCATAGCTCTCATATAACAGTACCCCCCAATTTTCGGTGTTTTGGGGTTTTTGGGCGCGTATTTCAACCGAATACGCTGAAATTTGGTACATTGAGTTTTTATTGGGTACTAAATGTTCCCACAAAAAATTATAAATATAGGTCCACTTTTTCTGGTAGCCCCCATATAACGGTACCTCCTAATTTTCAGTATTTTGGGGGGTTTTGATCGTATTTTTCCACCGAATTGGCTGTAATTTAGTATTTCGAGTTCTTAATAGGTAAGGCTAATCCGTTTTTAGAAATGTCGGTATAGGTCCACTTTTTGGTATGTTCTCTATATTTTCATTTCTAGTACCTGTCAATATATCTATGGTGGAGGGTATCCAAAGTTCGGCCCGGCCGAACTTACCGCTTTTTCACTTGTTATAATAACAAATTAGTCTGTAAATGCACCACAAACAATACAGACGTGCTATCACTCCGCGGACAGTATCCGCGTAAGGTCCCTAGTTTTTCAGACATGTCTCTTAGGTATGGTAAATAATTCAAAATTGCAGACATTTTAAAATAGTCACCTTATTATGTAGTAAAATAAGTGAAGTTTCAGACGAAAGAATAAAGTGGATAACCCAAATAATAATTGTGAAATATAGACATGCTGCAGGAGTCTTTATAAGGGAGTCTATAGGGCGATTTGAAAGCAGGGTGTCTTTTTAAAACGAGCTGAAGGCAAGGGGTTATAAAAAGAGCTAAAGAGAGCCCTTATGGAGGAATTGAACTAATAGATTAAATGAAAAAATTAGTATTTAAAGACTAGCTGTTACATGAAGTCTTTATATAAACCATCAGAAAGAAAGACGAACTGACGATAGAGAAATGATATGGGATAGATTTGTTAATATTGTGTATATGTAGCATCAATATTTATACCCTAAGGTAACTCTGACACTGGGCATACGAATATCTAAGATACAGTTTTGACATGTTTACACATGTTGACACCGCCCCATTCTCGGCATTTTTATGGATTTGTCGCATTATCCAACTGAAGTGACTTTAATTTCACAATTTGGCTCTTTAGACGATAAAATACCTACTGACAAAGTATTTTTTATATAACATTTCTATTCTTTGTATATCTATCTAGAGTTCCTATAGATCTCACGCCTGTGAAATTTTTATGGAAAGTTCAAGTCTATCTTTCGGATCTATTATTTGGAGACTCACAGATTTAGCCATGTTCGATTGCCGGGCTGACACAGAGCTCACTATAATTATTATAGAGCATTGATATTTGAATATTTATATATCGGTAATCCAGGTTCACAAATAGCTACAGAAAATGTTTAATATAAGTCAATATCTTGACATAGACGACATACAATGGTCCTCTCGTACTTTCCAATAAATGTTGCATTTTCAGATTTTCGACAGTCACATTTATTTTTATTCTGATCAGAGGTATATAATTCTTATCTTTTACAAATTATAAACCTTATGGTGGATAGTATAATTAAAACCTAAAATATTAATATGAAATGCACTGTCTAAATTCCTATGGTTAATTTTATCTCTATATACATGTGCTTCTCTGACATATGTGGGCTTCTGTTCCAAGAGCATGTATTTGAAAATATAAACCTTTCACAAATAATAACCTAAAAATAATTTGTTAACAGAAAATACCAACTGACACGGAAGAACATAGCTGAACAAGTATCGTTAAGATTCTCTTTCCATGCAATTCAATCTAATCCTTGTTCAAGGCCCAAAGAAAGCGCAAATTCAAATAGAAACCAACAAGGAAAGTAGTAAAGTCGGACGGGGTCGACTATATGATACATTTTACCACTTTGGTATGTTCTACATATCGACGCTAAGTCTGAAAAGTGAGTTTTTCAGCAGAAACTTTCAAAGAATGGAAGTTTCTTAAATCTTACGTGCCATGCTAAGTACATTTTTGCTTATAACTTTGGTTTGGATTGGCCGATGATTACCAAAATTTCAGAGAATTTAAATTAAGGACCGTAGTATCTAAAAACGTAAAGAACTTTAAAACATGTTAAGTCGACTTAGCATACTATGGTTCGGAGGTGTCGATATATCCTAAATTGAATGAACTTAAATATGTGATATTTATTAATGTGTGAATCGACTAACATCAATCCGCTCATATGCCATTCTGAAACCTATGCTAAATATCATTTAATTCTGGTAGGTTTAGAGTCATTTGCGTACAATGGCACAAACTTATTTAAATTGCTGAGCCAAATTTCGTGCAAATCGTAAGATATATAAATACTTTGGTACACCATTTACATTAAATCGGACGAAAATAAATATGGGAGCTATTTTTAAATCTGAATAAATTTTTACGAAATATAACACAGTACGCTGTGTCAAATTTCGTGCAAATCGAAAGATATATAGGGACTTTGGTGCACCATTTCTGAATCCATTTTTTCCAATTTCAATAGAGTTCGTCCTTTGGCCAAACATATGAGCCGTCCAATTTATGAAGCCGTTTATGAGCCGTTTGTTTATGAAGAAGCGAAATTTTTTAAAGGACTTCATATAATACCGAATAGGTATAATATATGTTCCAGTGACGGTTAAACATTCTCCTCCTCTAACACAAATGCCGATAATAACACAGCTATATAATTTAAGGGGACCCCCCCATTCTCGGTTTTTTGATTTAATTCGAATCTACTCTAATTCTAGAATGTTCCTACAAAATTTCAAGTGAAAATCTCAAGAACTCTTGAAGATATAGCCGATTTATTGTGTCGGCATCAAGTGACGGCTAAAGGGCTTCTCAAACTTTAAACGCGTTTTTCTCAAAACGAATGGCGGGCACGATAACTCAAAAACTAATAATCCAATCGGTTTCAAATTTTGACACGTTTCTCTGGGAGTGTGTAGCTCTCGTATGAACTAGGATAAAGCTAATCGGTGAAGATCTTCCTTATTTTTTAACTTAGTTTGTGGTAAAAAATAGGCGATTTTCCATAAAAAAATTTTCAAAGTTCCGCCATTTTGTTAATTGTTGTGCGAAGTCAATAATCCTAGTTCATACGAGAGCCAGACATGTCCTCTTTCTAACACCGTTGGAATTTTCGGATTCCGATGTTCCAGTGAGGAGTTATCATGCCCGCCATCGAAAATATGGACTTTTCTTTGAACCCAAAAAACAACAACAAACCAACAACAACAAATTTTGGTAAATTATGTTTCTTCCTTTTTAAATCTTCAAATATATATGTGCCAAGTTACAAACCTTAACAAGCATTGGTATTCATTTACCAGCCCATTTAAAATCTTAAAAATAAAAAAATCGAGAATGGGAGGGGTTCCCTTAAACTATTTTTGTCTATAATCTTATTAAACATTTATGTCTACAAATAATTCCCAGGAATTCCTACAAGTGGTTATTTATAACGTATACCTACGTAGAAATACACATATCTGTCATTAAAACTAGATATTAACATAAATTAAAGGAATAGAAGCATATAAACCTAGAGACATCGTATTTTCGTGACATAATAATGAAATGCTACACACAAACGTGCGTATGTCGAAATATTCGATAATTCCTTAATATTCTGCTGAGTATCACGTAGTTATAAACAAAGAAACAAACAAAGTCAGGTACATAAATAAAATATGTCATTACATCAATGCCTCAATTCAACATTCCAACAAAAAGCATAATCCTGTCTTTTTTCTTTGTTTTGCTTTCATATTTACTTGGTGTGTATGTAGATAATTGTTATTGAAACTTTGTTGGCTTGTAAAGGAAATCTTTAACTAAATCAAACAACTATTAGACCAAAACGTGTCTCTAATAGAGACATTAAGTAAATACTCAAAGTTGAAGATATGGGCGATGATTTGTCGGCTGTAATAAATAGGTTCTTTAATATCAACAAGGGTATCTGGACAACAAAAAATAATGTCTAAAAGTGGCAAAATTAACACTACATGGGAAATATTTACAATCCCGAAAGATTTGGTCCGGATACGACTTAGGTTTCAGAAACATAAAGGCCGTTGGTAGTTGTGTGGAGGTATCACTTGGCCAACTACGTATATCTATATTCCTTTCTACTGATTTTATTTTGAAATAATAATTGAGTCCTGCAAATAGTTTGACAGTCTAACTAAGGTGAATTTTTCCAGAACATACCTTCAATACAATCGAAATAGTCAATCGAAAAACATGAATACATAATCATAGGCGGTACCTTGTTCTTTATTAAAATAAAAAAATTAAACACTAATAAAGAACCTGCAAAAAAAAAAAAAACCAGTGAGCGGAGCAGTATAGTCGGACGGGGCCGACCATGCGATACCCTACACAACTACCACGAACTCTAACTTTCTGAGGATGTTTATTACGAGTCGGAGTAATATTTCGTGATATTTGCCCCCTCTAGTCCGATTAGAGGTTAACAACACCTCTTCCTTACTTTTTTCGAATATTCAGTACAGTCCTTCTAATTACTTGTCCAGATTACCTTCACGGTGGGTTGTGTTGTGATTTTCGGATTATACTCTACTCGAAAACACACAAAAAATTATGTTTTCGGTCCATTTCATCCCAAAATTTTAATCTGAGTATCACCGAAAATTATAGGCGTTGTTCTTGACCATAACTGGAGCTTCATGAAAAATTTCAAAGCCATCAGCGCGATATTTCTCCCTCTAATGTGGTAATGGGTTACTGAATAATATCTGAATACGTAAGCACCTGTAAATATTTGACTGTAACTCCCACATCTGAGTAGATACATCACTATATTTGGTATCAATTTAAAGGCCAACCACTCCTCTTGGATGTGCTATCAACTCCTGGGGTCTACATCCTCCAGGAGTAAATATATATGCCATAGAATACAAATTTTGTCATTTTTCACACAAAAGTCAGGGTCCATTTGACCCGCTAAATATTGACCGATCTTTATCAAAACATGCATGCTTATTCTCTGGCCCGATCCCCTTCTCCATGCAAAAATTCGCGGTGTTTGGGCCATAATTGCGGCCTCTGGAGCGACCAGAAAAACCGACAAAAATTTAGTATTTGGTCCATTTCATCCCCTAAATATTAACCGATCTTTTCCAAAAACAATAGGGGTCTTCATTGGCCAGAACCCATCCTACATGCAAAATTTCGTGAAGATTGGTCCATAACTGTGGCCTGTATCGTGTTTACAAATTATAATGGACAGACGGACGGACGGACACACATGTCTAGATCGACTCAGCTAGTCGAGATATGACGATCGGTATACTTAAAGGTGGGTCTAGGACCAATATTTCGCGGCGTTACAAACATTTGGGGCTGCACAAAGCTATAATACCCTGACAACATAGTTGTGTAGGGTATAATTACGGTAAATTTGTTCATTTCCCATGAACAATTTGGTGTTCATAACAATATCAGCTTCTGTTGTTATTTGAAAATATCCTGAAAATGCCATTGACACGGAGGACTTAGATTAAATAAACAATAGAATTGCTTGCGTGGCCATATTTATTTTGATTCTTTTTCCCCAAAATCAAAATTTAAGACAAATGTATTACATGAAATCAAATATTGAATAAAAAGACAAAAAATAAACATACATATAGCTGTCATAGAAATTTGACCTTTTTGGGTTTGACAAGCGCTTCAAATTAGGGTAGATATTTTTTCTTTGTGCCAAAATAGCTTTAAGGTAACCAGATATTCTGGCAATTATTATTGTGTAAGTGTCATTCTATTTTCAATACCAGATTGAAATTGTTAAACATAGTAATCTGTTTTTGAAATGGGACGTTTTTTCGTTCATTTTTTGGTCGTTATTCTGTCTTCACTTATATTATACCTCCGGAAACATTGACAGTAAAGTGCGGCGACCAGTGGTTACTATTTTAATGGTAGAATTAGACATGCCAATGAAGATGTGACATGTTACACTTGGCCACACGTACCGTGAAATAATCACCTCCACACAACCCAATGACATAATTCCTCTGAGAGCCCACAAGAAGTTTATGTCTTCCGTTAATGTAACGTACATATAAATATTTGTAGATGGATTTGAAAGAAATGTTGTCTTGCTTTTTAAAGACGAAATCAGGGTTTCCTTGCGTACCTTTAAACAGTTTGGTTAGCTGGCTATGTGTTCATTATACCCTTCGCCACACTGTGGTGCAGGGTACTATGTCTTTGTGCATATGTTTGTAAGAGGCAAAAAGAAACGAGATAGACAATGGTTACTTTTGAGAATATGCATAGAATAACTTTCAAAATAGATTTATGCATGTCAGTCGTCTGTCCATGTTAAATTGTAAACAAGGTACAGGTGGCAATTATGATCCGAATTGGATGAAATCTGGCACATCTCACCTATTTGAACCAAGGACGAACCCTATTGAAATTGGGAAAAATTGGTTTAAAAATCGGTTTTCGTCTGATTTAAGCAAATAGTGCACCAAAGTCTATATCCTTCGATTTGCACGGAATTTGGCATTGCGTACTGAATTAAGTCTAGAACGATGTGTGTTTAATTTCGTGAAAATCGATTCATATATATTTTGGTCCGATTTTACGTAAATAAAGCATCAAAGTCCGTTTGTATCCTTCTATTTGTACGAAATTTGGCATAGCGTAATGAATTGAGTCTAGAGTGATAAGTAGTAAGTTTCGGGAAAATCGGTTCATATTTAGATATAGCTCCCATATATATTTTGGTCCGATTTTATGTAAATGGTGCACCAAAGTCTTTATATATCCTTCGATATGCACGAAATTTGTTATAGTGTATTGAATTGGGTCTAGAATGATGTGTGGTAAGATTCGAAAAATCGATTCAAATTTCGATGTAGCTCCCACATGTACATTTATATTCGTCCGATTTTACATAAATGGTGCACCAAACTCCTAGTGTTTGTCCGATTAACACCAAATTTTGCCCAACGTATCAAATTGAGACTTGAATGACGTTATTGCGTTTTCTTGAAATTGGTACAGATGCAGCCATAGCTTTCATAGCTAGCCTTACTACATACATTACTGACTTATCATTCATCAGATTTTCGAAACACACATCAGGAATATATAAAATATTGTCTTCCCAATGTACGATTTATGGCTGTTCAATGATATAAGAGGTTCGGGTTGTAATGTGAAATACTGAATAAACTCCTTATCGGATCAACAAAATTTTAAGTTTACTCCCAATTATTTCGTGCAAGTCACTTTTGAAAGTCACACCTAAAGTATTGTACTGCCTTTACATATCCAATGCTTAGAACTAAAATAAATTTCCTAAAGATGTTCCAACTCATGCTTTAAATATGTAACAATGTATAATCAATATTTTAAAACCAATTTGTCTATATCCCCGCTGCCGATAACACTTTTACCAAGTAATTGCACATTTTTTTTGTAAAATATTATATACATAGTAAATGTTATAAATCCTTCCCATTTGTCATGTATATGTCATATTTTTTAGTAAGACGGTCAATATAAAAGTCAAATAACTCTAACCCTACAGTTGAATTTTTTATACTTAGAAGTACACACTTTCACAACTAAACAAAAAAACAAAAACAACTAAAACCAGTAAGGAAAGTAGTAAAGTCGGACTGGGCCGACTATATGATACCCTTCACCACTTTGGGTACATTCAAAGGAACAAGTCGAAATTATATATGGAAGCTAAGCTTTATCTAAATCTTAACCGATTTTCACGAAGCTTAATATACGTAATTCAAGACTCAATTCAGTTATATTTCGTGCAAATGTAAAGATCTATAGGGACTTTGGTGCTCCATTTATATAAAATCGTACGAAAATATATATGGGAGCTATATCTAAATCTGAATCGATTTTCATGAAATTTAACACACATCTTTTGAACCCAAATCATTACCCTGTACAAAATTTCGTGCAAATCGAAAGATATATAGGGACTTTGATGCACCAATTACATTAAATCGGGCGAAATATATATGGGAGCTATATCTAAATCTGATGATGCACCAATTACATTAAATCGGACGAAAATATATATGGGAGCTATATCTAAATCTGACCCGATTTTCTCGAAACTTGATACACGTCATTCTAGACTCAATTCAGTACGCTATGCAAAATTTTGTGCAAATCGAAAGTTATATAGAGACTTTGGTGCACCATTTACATAAAATCGGACGAAAATATATATATGGGAGATATATCAAAATCTAAACCGAATTTCACGAAACTTAACACACATCATGCTGGACATAATTTATTACGCTATGCAAAATTTCATGCAAACAAATTACATTAAATCGGACGAAAATATATATGGGAGCTATATCTAAATCTGACCCGATTTTCTTGGGACTTGATACACGTTGTTCTAGACTCAAATCAATACGCTATGTAAATCGAAAGATATATAGGGACATTAGTGCACCATTTACATAAAATCGGAAGAAAATATATATTGGAGCTATATCTAAATCTGAACCGATTTTCTCGAAATTTAACACACATCTTTCTGAAACCAATTCAGTACCTTGTACAAAATTTCGTGCAAATCGAAAGATATATAGGGACTTTGGCGCACCATTTACATTAAATCGGACGAAAATATATATGGGGGCTATATCTAAATCTGAACCGATTTTTCTCAATTTCAATAGGGTTCGTCCTTGGGCCAAATTTCATACAAATCTGATTATAAATGCCACTTGCACTTTGTTTACAATTTAACATCTACAAACGGACGGATGGACGGACATGCATAAATCGACTCAGAAAGGAACCCATGGGTCTTTCTCGTTTCCTTTTGCCTGTTACAAACATATACACAAAGACAATATACCCTGTACCACAGGGTGGTGAAGGGTTTAAAAAATAATAAATTTTTGAAAGTAAGTACTACAGGTGTGTACAACAGTAAACATCATTTGATCTCTTGATACAGACAAACAACAGCAAATCCAAGCTTCTCACATCCACAGCAATCAAAATAATTGTGTTTTTATACCCTACACAACTATGTTGTCAGGGTATTATAGCTTTGTGTAGCCGCAAGAGTTTGTAACGCCGCGAAATATTGGTCCTAGACCCACCTTTAAGTATACCAATCGTCATATCTCGACTAGCAGAGTCGATCTAGACATATGTAGGTCCGTCCGTCTGTCCATTATAATTTGTAAACACGATACAGGCCACTGTCATGGACCAATCTTCACGAAATTTTGCATGTCGGATGGGTTCTGGCCAATGAAGACCCATATTGTTTTTGGTAAAGATCGGTTAATGTTTAGATGATGAAATGGACCAAGTACTTAATTTTTGTCGGTTTTTCTGGTCTCTCCAGAGGTCGCAATTATGGCCCGAACATAGTAAAATTTTACATGATGTTTTGATAAAGATCGGTCAATATTTAGCGGATCAAATGGACCCTGACTTTTGTATGAAAAATTACAACATTTGGATTCTATGGCGTATATATTTACTCCTAAAGGACATAGACCCGAGAAGTTGATAGTATATTCAAGATGAGTGGCTGACCTTTAAATTAATACCAATTATATTGTCGTATGCTCTCGGATGTGAGAGTTACACTTAAATATTTACAGGTGCTTACGTATTCAGATATTATTTAGTAACCCTTACCACACCAGAGGGCGGAAATATAACGCTGATCGATTTGAAATTTTCCATGGGGTTCATGTTATGGTCAAGGACAGCGCTTGTAATTTTCGGTGATGATCAGATAATAATTTTGGGAGGAAGTGGAAAACTTTTCTTGCAATTTTTCGAATCGATATATAGGCCACAGTTATAAGCCGATCATCACCATACAACCCAGTCAATCTGGACAAGTAATAAGAAGGGCTGTACTGAATATTAGTAATATTCGGAAAATGTGTCAGTGTATAGAGGGTGCAAATGTCACGAAATATTTACCAGGCTCGGAATAAACTTCTTTAGAAAGTTAGAACTCCGTCGTAGTTGTGTAGGGTATCGTATGGTCGGTCCCGTCCGACTATACTGCTCCGCTCACTGGTTTTATAATAACCTTTAATATAAATTCTCAAATATTTGAGCATCAGAAAAATATACCGATTTTTCGAAAATAAGGTGACAACATCAGTTGGGTTACAATTACCAGATTTGAACCTTTGTATAGACAAAACTAGTTGACGTAGCAATATCAAATTCCATATGTATTCTAATTGCAGTTTTTTCTATCAATTCCCATCAGTTAATTTGTCCCATAAGAGTTTTGGCGGCGGTCGTGACACTTACTGCTATATTAAATTTTTAATACCAAAAATCCAAAGCTCTACCTAAAATATTGCTTCTTTGTGTGGCCTCCGACAAATTATGTCTATTGTTTCTCCATATTTCTCTTAATCTGTGTACAAAAATATATATTCATATTCCACAATCATTCCAAATTACATTAACATAACCATATATATTTATCTTTCAAATAAATTTTCCAAGTAATGTATGCATACACATTGTCTGGTACCAGATGAAAATATATTTCAATTAAATTTCAAAACATTTTTCATATAATCTCGGTTTATTATAAATAAGTCGTTGTAGGTTTTTTATGTCTGGATATTAACATTTGTGAAATTTTATTAGACGTAAATACGATTTGTAGGTTGGCGTACTTAATCATTCTTCGTTCATACACAACGTACTTTCAAAAATGTATATGAACTTAGAGAACAATAGTAAAGCTTATCTATTGCGTTATGAGTATTGTAAGAATAGACAATTTTTAATTTTGAAAATTAAAAGTGGAATGTTAAAAACAAATATTTTAAAAACAATATTTTTGGTGCAGAATAAAACAGAAAAAAAATTATTCTTTAATTTAATAACTTTAAATAATTGAAGCTTATGACGAATTTTGTATACCGCATACTATATGTGGGAGCTTTTAAATATATGCTATTTTATATTTAAAAGCTCCTACATATTTCAGAAGTGAACTGGTGGGTTGTTGTAAATTCTTGAGATAGCTTCTTTCAAACAGACATACCTTCCTTTGTGTGTAACTAAATCTATTTTTTTGGAAATTATATTTTCACTCATTTTAGAGTTTTTTTTTTCAAACAAAAATTCCCAAAAATAGCATCTGAACATTGAACACCACCCGAAGGGTTAAATTTCTTTTATTATTTTTTCGTAAAATTGATACAAATCTTCATCCAATTTTCGAAAATGTGAAAATATTTGCTTACTACGAATATATTCAAATGTATGCACATATCTAACTGGAATCAATATTAACAGATATGCTTATAAGTTACTTTTCTTTGGTACCAGACCCTTTTCTAGTTGACACGACGAAGACACCATAAATGATGTATGAAATTTTAATAATTCTCACATTTATATGAATGTCACGTTTCGAGTGTCACAAAAATGTAAGGTTAGCAAAAAAGCTAAAGGTCGTACCGAAAATAAACACAAAATTTAATATTTTTCTGTCACTTGGGATTTATCGGAGAGTAATTTTTTACATATGTGCCTATATATGGATTACGTAACTATAAAAACAGTTTTGGCAAGTATATTGGAACACGAAGGTGAAGAAAGAATTTTCTTCAAATGTTTTTAGGGACTAATACAAGGCGTGGGTGTTTTTAACAATATTTTTTTATTTCTTTAAAGATTTGCAAGGCCATCCACGCCTTGATTTCTTACAGAATGTTTTTTTTTTTTCAAAAACCAACACAAGGCTTGAATTTTTATACCATTCACCACACTGTGGTACAGGGTATTATGTCTTTGTGTATATGTTTGTAACAGGCAAAAGGAAACGAGATAGACACTTGGTTCCTTTTGAGAATATACATAGAATCACCTTCTGAGTCGATATATGCTTGTCCGTCCGTCCGTCTGTTCGTCTGTAGATGTTAAATTGTAAACAAATTACGGGTCGCATTTATTATCCGAGTTGGGTAAAACTTGGCACAAGACAATTATTTGGCCCAATGACGAACCCTATTGAAATTTGGAAAAATCGGTTCAGATTTAGATATAGCTGCCATATATATTTTCGCCCGATTTAAGGTAAATGGGGAACCAAAGTTCCTATATATCATTCGATTTGCATGAAATTTGGCACAGAGTACGGAATTAGATACAGAATGATGTGTGCCAAGTTTCGAGAAAATCGGTTCAGATTTATATATAGCTCCCATATATATTTTGGTCCGATTTAAGGTAAATGGGGCACCAAAGTTCCTATATATCGATCGAATTGCATGAAATTTGGCACAGAGTACGAGATTCGATCCAGAATGATGTGTGCTAAGATTCAAGAAAATCGGATGAGATTTAGATATAGCTCCCATATATATTTTCGTCCGATTTAAGGTAAATGGGGCACCAAAGTCCCTATATATCGTTCGATTTGCATGAAATTTAACACAGAGTACGAAATTAGACCCAGAATGATGTGTGCCAAGTTTCGAGATTTAGTATAACTCCCATTTATAGTTACGTCCGATTTAAGGTAAATGGTGCACCGAAAGTCCATATATATATTTCGATTTGCGCGAAATTTTGCATAGTGTACTGAATTGAGTCTAGAATGGCGTGTGCCAAGTTTGGAGAACATAGGTTCAGATTTATATATAGCTCACATGTATATTTTCGTCCGATTTAAGGTAAATGGGGCACCAAAGTCCCTATATATCGTTCGATTTGCATGAAATTTAGCACAAAGTACGGAATTAGATCCTGAATGATGTGTGCTAAGTTTCGAGAAAATCGGTTCAGATTTAGATATAGCTTAAATTTTTATATAGCTTCGTCCGATTTAATGTAAATGGTGCACCAAAGTCCATATATATCTTTCGATTTGCGCGAAATTTTGAATAGTGTATAGAATGGCGTGTGCCAAGCTTCGAAAAAATCGGTTCAGATTTCTATATAGCTCCCATATATATATATATATATATTCGTTCGATTGAAAGTAAGTTGGGCTTTAAAGTCCCTATATATCTTTCGATTTGCCCGAAATTTGGCATAGAGTACTGAAATAGGTCCAGAATGGCGTGTGCCAAGTTTCGAGAAAATCGGGTGTGATTTACATATAGCTCCCATATATATTTCCCTCCGATCTAAGGTAAATGGGTCTCTAAAGTCCCTATATATTTTTCATGAAATTTGGCATAGAGTACTGAATTAGCTCCAGAATGACGTGTGCCAAGTTTCGAGAAAATCGGGTGAGATTTATATATAGCTCCCATATATATTTCTGTCCGATCTAAGGTAAATGGGCTCTAAAGTCCCTATATATCTTTTAATTTGCACGAAATTTGGCACATAGTACTGAATTATATATATGGGAGATATAGCTCCCATATATATGTTTGTCCGATTTTATGAAAATGGTACACCAAAGTCCTTTTATATCTTTCGATTTGCCCGGAATTTTGCAGACAGTACAGAATTGAGTCTAGAATGGCGTGTGTGAAGTCTCGAGGAAATCGGGTCAGATTTTGATATAGCTCCAATATATATTTTCGTCCCATTTAAGGCAAATGGGGCACCAAAGTCCCTACATATCATTCGATTTGCACGAAATTTGGCAGAGGGTGCTGAATTAGGTCCAGAATGATGTGTGCTAAGCTTCGTGAAAATTCAGTGCAATCTACTGAATTTACTGTCAAGTTTTCTTGAAATCGGTTCAGATTTACATATAGCTCCTATATATATACTTTCGTCCGATTTTAAGTAAATGGTGCACTAGAGACCCATAGCTAGACCAATTGACACAACGTACTGAAATTAATATAAATTAATCTCTGGCAAATTTTCCTTGAAAGGGGACGTCTGTTAGGACACATATGTAAAATATACTCAAAGTGGTGAAGGGTATCATATAGTCGGCTCAGTCCGACTTTACTACTTTCTTTACTGGCTTTTAAGTATATTTTTTCAATCTTTAATGTTGGTTATACCATCTCTTCTTACAGAAATTTCATGTTCAATCAATCTTGATATCGGTCTGGATTTTTCACGTTGTTCTCCTATGCATACAATGATGCCATGTGTCTGATATAGGCATTTAAGTGTGTATGGTTACCACAATAGTAGCATCTTGTGGTTAGATTGTGAAATTAAAAATTGATGAATTACTTGGAAAGAAGAAAATTCCTTCTACTGATCCATTGCAAATTGTGTCCTTAATTGAATGAAATACATGGGTCATGTGTATTTGTGTAGTTGAGGATTAGGAATTGATGATAACTTGCGTGTGTGTATGTTAATTTCCGTGTTGAAGAGTATTTGGAATTGACAACATGTGCAGTTTTGGTGATTTATGCAAGGTGATGATGATTTATGCAATATCAGTCTGCTTTAAAGGCAATGAAAAAATATTCCAGTAGAGAAAGAAAGTTGAAATTTGAAAGGTGTAAATTTAGTTTTAATTCAATCACTGTCATCTATTATAGTATGCAACTTTTTAAGTTAAAATTAATAATTTTCAAATAAGTTTAGTAATTAAATCCTAATTTTTTATAATTTAATTTAATTTGGTGCTTCCTACATTCAAGTGATTGCAATTTAAGCTCATATACCCCTGATTTCTAAAAGTACTAGAACACGTTTTTTCTAACATTTATTCAAAATATGAAAACAACCCCTTTCTCTGCATATATCTATACTTTTATCACAGCTTGTTTTTGTTTGCTTTCAAAATAATTGAAGAAACAACTTTTGCAAACTAAAACCATTAAAGTTTTCATTTGTTTTCACTTTTACGTTCAGCATGCTTCTCCCATGGGAGCTGTCAAAATACTTCATACGAAAGAGGACTAAATACTGAAATGTTTTTATCTCAACAAACAAACAAACTTTCTTTTAGTTGCCATATATGCAATAAACATTTTTAATGTCTTTATTTAATTGTCGCTTAAATGAATGTATACGAACTTGTGAGGTATATGTCGGTAATAAAATCTGCAAGTAATATAAAATTTTTATGGAGCTGTAAGGTAGTGGCAAGAGACGGCAGGAAGAAGGTGTGGTGAACGTTGTTCAATTCGGAACTATAACATCCTAACGTCACAATGTTTGCTGGGAAAGGACTGTTCCCAGTTAAAGCTCTAATCTATTTTTAGAAAGATTAAAAACTTATTCCAATTTAAATTTGGAATTATTCCATAAAATTGGAAATCGTTTCCCCTGCATTCCAAAAGGCCCCAATGTACTTGCAAAATAAGCAGCCGCGATCGAGACCAGGCTGTGGCCTAGAGCAAGTGTTCTCGACTACCAACCCAAGCGTCCGAGTTCAAACCCCACACACGGCATTGCATTTTTTTTCATTATTATATTTTTTAATGGAAATTATATTATTATTGTTATGATATTTGATAATAATATACACATTTTCTGATTATCATTTTTGTGAATTATCAGATAGAAGAAAAAAAAACATAAAAATTTCCCCAACTAAAAATTTCCCAAAAAAATAAAGTTTCGCCAACGAGAGTTGAACTGCATTCCTTTTGAGAACAATTGCTGAATTGATTAGCCAATCAGAAATAAGTTCCATTTGTTCTCAATTGTAGTTTCGTTCAAAACTCTCACAGCACAAACGACAAACTAATGCATTGGAGTTTCATTATTGATCGACAAACCAAATTCTTTCTTTTCCTTTTCTACTTGGCTACTGAACAGAACAGAGTTTGTGAACAATAAAAAAAATTAAGTAAAGTCTTTACAAAATTAAATTAAATTGTAAAACCATTTTTTTTTTGGAAGGATTTGAATATTTTGTTAATACCATTGGTCAAAAATATAATAAAATTGAGTAAGCATTTTTTCAAATTTACCTAAAAATCATTAAGTGATGGTGAATAAAATTTGTTACAGAATTCCAATCAATTCAAAGAAAAAAAATCGGAATCAAAATCCTCATTTGCGGGAATTATTACAATTACCCGTAAATGAGGTCATATTTATTTGCGGCTCAAACGGATTTTCAAATATTGAGATTTATCGAAGTTCTCCAAAAACACTTAAATTGAGTTTAAACTGTAAAGTGCTCATATTCACATAACCCGCAGTGTAACCGCCAGAACTTGGAAGACGGATTATCCACGGATTATCAACGATTCAGCTGTGTTGGATTGCTGCTTCGGCTCTATTCCCCTCTTCCAGAAATCAAAAGCCTAGACACATACCGGATCGCCTAATATAATCCGAGAAGCAACCCAACATCAACAACGTAGAAATCATAACCAGACGGAGGGTCACAGGTTCGATCCCTGCCACCGTCGGCCAAAATTAATATCTATGAATAATTGATTTTTAAAAAACGTAACATGAATGAGTACACCCAAAAATGATCAACCAAAAAAACCACAAAAAAACCCAGCAAAAACCACACAAAAAGCACTTTACATAAAACAACACAAACACCTATAATGATGATGATAATATCAATCAACAATTAAACAACCTTTGAGAAGAATTTGATGTCACTCAGAAAGAAAAAACGACCAACGCATCAGAACCAAAAACTAAACTTAAATAATAGAGTATCGTAAGAAAGATTTGTAGAATAATTACTCCTAAACCCTAAAAATATGCAATCCTAAAAATATTGAATCTTTCTCCTCACTTTAGCCTAACACGAGGAAGGATCCTCAATCCTTCCACACACACAAACATACATGAATGACATCCTTTACATCTCCAATACAACGATAATGATCCTGAGGCCTCGGCGACATCATCAGTAATATTGAGAAAAAAGGACAACATAAATTCATCAGTAAGTCAAAAGAAACTCGTAAGTTCCAAAACATCCTTGAATTTGAAATTTTGCATATTTTTTCGTTTATTTCCATATATATTTGATTTTAAAACATTTACCTGTTGAAATCCTTAAATTTAATTTGAATACTCTATGTCCTGGTATGTCCGTCCGATAGCACACCCTTTTCCGCATAATACCTAAATTTAATAATACTTTTAACTTCTGAACCGAATCATTTAGAATTCCGAAATTGCATTTCAAAATGTTGTGATTAGTTTTTATCTAGTATTCATATATTGATGTTGAATTTTTGTTTGCAAATATACATTTATTAACATAATGATATTCTAATTGGATAATTTTGCTTACGTGGTGACATAATTATAAAGTAGGTATGGAAGTAGGAGTTTTATTAAAAATACTGCAACTAAAACTATGGTTGGGTAGGGTAATGAGGCTAGGATTTCCGAACACCTAGGAATCCACTTCTTTTTTATGATGATTGCAGTCTTTTCCATAGTTTTGAGTTAATCGAAGGGGTTTCTGTTTTGTTTCATTATTAAAACTACATATTTGGTATTAATTTTTTTGTTTGTATATAATTCGGGAGTCTGGAATAAAATTTTTGTTTATGTGCCGATGGAATGGTCACCAGCTCAAAGTAGATTCGAACCCCCCACCCGACTGAAGCTAGTGTTTGAATGGCTCCCTCATATCTATTTTTGTTCCTGGTTAATTGTATTTGTTTTCCTATTCTACCTCACCTTCCATCCTTGTTCAAACTATTTATCCTTTATCACGCATAAGGAAATGAAAGACATCAGTAAGTGGTTTTGAACTGGATTTGAACCTTATAAAGGGTCTTACAATAGATTAGAGAATTGCAATACTTCTCATACAAAGTATCTTCAGTACGTAATGCAAAATTTTATGCCGATTGGACACACCTTGGTGAAGCATTCATATCCAACTTCTATGGTTATACTAACTCCAGTACTTTGTTCAAAATTTGTGTCAATTTTGTGTAAAATTGGACAAAAATATATATGTAGAAGCTATATCAAAATCTGAACCGATTTCAATGAGACATGCCAGAAATTGAATTATATTAACTACAGTTCATTGTACAAAATTGTGCGGCAATCGGACAAAGTTTGTGTTTTTAGTGCACAAAAAAAAAAATATATAGGATCTATATCTAAATCTGAGCCGATTTTCATTTTAGACCTAATTCATTACACTATGCCAAATATCGTACAAATCGAAAGATATATAGGGACTTTGGTACACCATTTACCTTAAATCGGACGAAGATATATATGGGGCTATATCTAAATCTGAACCGATTTTCAGGAAACTTAATACACATCGTTCTAGACATAATTCAGTACGCTGTGCCAAATTTTGTGCAAATCGAACGATTAATAGGGTCTTTTGTACACCATCTACATTAAATCGGCCAAAAATATATATGGGAGCTATATCTAAATCTGGACCGATCTTCAGGAAACTTACCAAACATCATTCTATACCTAATTCAGTACGCTATGCCAAATTTCGTACAATACGAATGATATATAGGGACTTTGGTACACCATTTACATTAAATCGGACGAAAATATTTATGGGAGCAATATCTAATTCTGGACCGATCTACAGGAAACTTACCACACATCATTCTAGGCCTAATTCAGTACGCTATACCAAATTTCGTGCAAATCGAATCATATATAGGGACTTTGGTACGCCATTTACATTAAATCGGACGAAAATATATATGGGAGGTATATATAAATCTGAACCGATTTTTCCCAATTTCAATAGGCCCAAATAAGTGACCTATGCCAAATTTCATCCAATTCGAACAGACTGATAGACGGACGGACGGACGGACATGCATAAATCGACTTAGAAAGTGATTCTATGCATATTCTCAAAAGGAAGCATGTGTCTATCTCGTTTTCTTTTGCCTGTTACAAACATATGCACAAAGACATAATACCCTGTACCACAGTGTGGGGAAGGGTATAAAAATCTCCCTTTGAGACAAGCTCCACGAAACTGCAATGATGAAAAATGCAACTGAAACCTACAAAATATCTAAAATGGAGCGAGAACGATGCCGTAAGATGGAAATCTATCGAATTCTCATGAATCTCTATCTTAAATATTGCGGTCTCTATCTGAATTTCAACAGACAGACATACACTTTTATATTTGAATTATGTCCATATATGTACGTATACTGAATATTTTATCAAATATATGTTTACTCTTGAAGAACCCATAATACCAATTTTTCAGCTTTAGATGTTCTGTATATAGGCCGGGGCTTTATATGGACAATGACAAAACTTGGAAAACAAACACTCGAAGTGCCAAATGATACCTCTCAATGGAAAATTTTGTTATGTTGTGCCTAAAGTGGACCAATATGGATAATTTTTGGTAGGATATGCTACTCGATGAGAACGAAAATTACATGCCAAAATGATTCTGTGGACAATTCTAAGCAACTTTAGTGAAGGAACCATAGGTGTATCTGTATTTTGAAGTCTCCGACTTTCGAAAAAAATGATTTTTTTTCTATAACATCATTTTGATTCAAAATTCGATTTTTCATTCATCATTATATAGACCTACGGTTCCTTCACCAAAGTTGCTTAAAATTGATCATTTTAAATCAAAATGATGTTATAGTGAAAAATCGTTTTTTAAAAAGTGGGAGACTCGAAAATCGAGTAGACCTATGGTTCCTTCACCAAATTTGCCTAGAATTGTCCATAAATATCAACCCCAACAGAATATAATACTCATAGCAATAAACATCCCACGAGTTATACGACTACCATCGCTACCCAAGAGCAAATAGTCTATATCCCATCCACTCCATTGCGTTACAACCATTAAAGTTTTAGCAACGTCAATAGGAGAAAGTTTCCAATGATTAAAGCATTATTTAATAATTCATTTTACATAGCAATCTTTATGAAACAATGTTATAAAGTAATTGGAAGATAGGCTAACAATGTTTGTTAACTTAATAAAGTTTTAATAAATTCATTTTAACTTCATTAAGGGTTTATCTTACCTTACATAAATGTACAGAGAGTGCTCTCATACCAGAGATTCAGATTTCAAAATTATTTATGCAGAACGCAACCAATAGATAATCTAGTTAGAAACCAGTAAGGAAAGTAGTAAAGTCGGACGGGGCCGACTATGTGATACCCTTCACCACTTTGGTTATATTCAACAGATGAAACCTAACAGACGTCATATTTTTAATGGACCAGTAAAATAAAATTGGATCCATAAACATGTCAACCGATACTAAACTTTTCATTTGGTCAGATATAGAAGCTATATCTAAATCTGAACCGAATTCAGTAAACTTAACACACATCATTCTAGACCTAATTCAATACGCTGTGCAAAATTTCATGCAAATCGAAACATATATAGGAACTTTGGTGCACCATTTACATTAAATCGGACGAAATTATATCTGGGAGCTATATCTAAATCTGAAGCGATTTTCAGGAAACTTAACGCACATCATTCTAGGCCTAACTCATTACGCTGTGCCAAATTTCATGCAAATCGAAAGATATATAGGGACTTTGGTGGACCATATACATTAAATCGGACGAAAATATATCTGGGAGCTATATCTAAATCTGAAACGATTTTCAGGAAACTTAACATACATCATTCTAGACCTAATTCATTTTCAGGAAACTTAACACACCTCGTTCTAGGCCTAATTCGTCACGCTGTGCGACATTTCGTGCAAATCGAAAGATATATATGGGGACTTTTGCGCACCATTTACATTAAATCGGAGGAAAATATATATGGGAGCTATATCTAAATCCGATTTCAGGAAACTTAAACTAACACATCATTATAGACCTAATTCATTACGCTGTGCCAATTCCATGCAAATCGAAAATATAGTGGGACTTTGGTGCACCATTTACATAAAATCGGACGAAAGTATATATGGGAGCTATATCTAAATCTGAACCGATTTTCAGGAAATTAACACACATCATTCTAGACCTAATTCATTTTCAGGAAACGTAACACACATCGTTCTAGGCCTAATTCGTTACGCTGTGCCAAATTTCGTGCAAATCGAAAGATATATAGGGACTTTGGCGCATCATTTACATTAAATCAGGCGAAAATATATATGGAAGCTATATCTAAATCCGATTTTCAGGAAACTTAACACACATCATTCTACACTTAATTCAGTATACAAAATTTCGTGCAAATCGAAAGGTAAATAGGGACTTTGGTGCACCACTGTGGGCCAAATAAGTGACCTATGCCAAATTTCATCCAAATCGGATCATAAATGCCACCTGTACTTTGTTCACAAAAATACATGGACGGACAGATGGACATACGTAAATCGACTCAGAAAGTGATTCTATGCATATTCTCAAAAGGAACCATGCGTCTATCTCGTTTCCTTTTGTCTGTTACAAACATATGCACAAAGGCATAATATCCTGTACCACAGTGTGGTGAAGGGTATAAAAACATATTTTTTTCATATTACAAATTGTGTGTAAAAATATACAAATTCCATTACTAAATTTTCTCAAGAATTTGAAACATTTAGATCAAAGGAATAAAATATGTTTTTCTTTTTACACATTAAAATATTCCATTATTTCGACATGATTAAATATGATGAATATTTTTTACAAACACTTTTTTCTATTATCATCTCATCACATTATACATTATATTTCTAACAGAATTTACATATTTTTTTATGAAACTAGTGTTTAATGAAGCATTAAATCGATTGTTTAAAATTCGATTAAACTCGTTAAATTTACTTTATATGTACGTACGTATGTATTTAAATCGATAATATTGTTATTGTTGTTAAATGGATTTATGTGGTCACATTGAGATTTGTTTATTATGTTAATCAAAATGTATTAAATTGATTTAAATTTGCATATATTAGAATAACATATAGATTTGAATAGGTCATCGCCAAAAAAGGATAGTAGATAAAATAAAGAGTAACATAAAATATTATGATTCGGTTGATAGTAAATAAAGAATATATTAGGAACTAAACATTTGGATTATATACAAATAATAATGCGTTTTGTTATTGGGAAAATGCATGTATCTTCTTGCTTAATTTAGACACTTTTCACCCATTGCCGAAACACTTTTTCCATTTCAAGTTACTTTGGAGGGCGCCAAGTCATCACAGTACGACGAATGACCCATCAATTCTCCGTTTTAGCCATGTACAAATGGGGCTGATTTGATCCAATTTGGGATTCAACGCATATGTCCGTAATTAGATGCACCGCGATCGTATTTTAAATTTGTCATTCCGTTTGGAGCACATCTACTTATTGCCTATAAAATCCACCCCCAGTGTTTCCTGGTAGTCCATAATATAATGTTACTCCTCATTATTTAGTTGTTTGGTGTTTTGGGCACATTTTTCAGGCTCTAATTAGATTTTGCATGTTCTCATGTGGTGTCAAATCGTCATACCAAAAATGATCAATCGGTTTTGGTATAAAAGGCTATTGAATGTTGACATACATATATGCAAACAAGTATCAATATGGGTCCATGTGTTAACAAAGTCCGTCCCATATATGGTTAGCGCCCAATTATCAGTGTTGAAGCCGCATTTTCCATTTGTAGTTTCTGGACTTGAACTTGTCTATAAAGCTTATCTATAAAAATTCGAAGTAGCTCCTCCATACATTGCATCACTTCGACTCATCTATAGAACACCTTCGGCAAGTCTATAGATGAAACAACTCCAACTCCTCCGATTCTATAAAGCCTACTGGATCTTAATTTGACCTTCAACTCGCCTATAAAGACTAATAGGCGAGTTGAGTTGATTTATATCCTTCTTTTATAAAAACTGCCTTTCATTAGGATGACTATAAAAAAATTCCAGTAAAGTCCAGTAAGTTTATAAAGACGAGCTGAATTCAGTCTTAAGGGAAGTGACGTCAAGAGTGATTCTCAAACTTTAAACGCATTTTTTCTCGATCATGGTTTTAACGAATGGCGGGCACGATAACTCAAAAACTAATAATCCAATCGGTTTTAAAATTTGACACGTTTGGGAGTATATAGCTATCGTATTAACTAGGATAAAGCCAATCGGTGAAGAATTTCCTTATTATAACCTACACAACTATGTTGTCAGGGTATTATAGCTTTGTGCAGCCCCAAAAGTTTGTAACGCCGCGAAATATTGGTCCTAGACCCACCTTTAAGTATACCGATCGTCATATCTCGACTAGCTGAGTCGATCTAGACATGTGTGTCCGTCCGTCCGTCTGTCCATTATAATTTGTAAACACGATTCAGGCAACAGTTATTGACCAATCTTCACGAAATTGTGCATGTAGGATGAGTTCTGGCCAATGAAGACCCCTATTGTTTTTGGTAAAGATCGGTTAATATTTATGGGATGAAATGGACCAAATACTAAATTTTAGTCGGTTTATCTTGTCGCTCCAGAGGTCACAATTATGGCCCTAACGTCGCGAAATTTTACATGGAGAAAAGGATCGGGTTAAAGAATAAGCATGCCTTTTTTGATAAAGATTGGTCAATATTTAGCGGGTCAAATGGACCCAAACTTTTGTGTGAAAAATTACAAAATTTGTATTCTATGGCGTATATATTTGTCCCTGAAGGACATAGACCCGAGAAGTTGACAGTATATCCAAGAGGAGTGATTGACCTTTAAATAGACACCAATTACATTGCCGTATGTACCCGGATGCGGGAGTTACAATTAAATATTTACAGGTGCTTACGTATTCAGATAGTATTTAGTAACCCATTACACACTAGAGGGCGGAAAAATACAACCCACGGGGAGTGGAATATGGACATGTACCGAATATTAGAAATATTCGGAAAATAAGTCAGTGTAATGAAGAGCTGTTGATCTCTAATCGGGCAAGAGGGTGCAAATATTACGAAATATTGCCCAAGCTCGGAATAAAAATCCACAGAAAGATAAAGTTCTGTGGTAGTTGTGTAGGGTATCGTATGATCGGCCCCATCCGACTATACTGCTCCGCTCACTGGTTTTTTATTATAAGAATTTCAAAAAAAAAAAAAATAAAAAAAAATAAACGTCCGCCATATTGTTAATATTTCTCTTTCTCTTTTTAACACCGTTGGAGTTTCCGGATTCCGATTTTCCAGTGAGGAGTTATCATGCCCGCCATCAAAAATAAGGAATTTTCTTTGATCACCAAAGACAATAACAAAACAACAACAACAACTAACATTTGCAAAATTATTTTCTTCTCTTTTAAATCTTCTCTTATATATGTGTAAAGTAATACACCTCAACATGCATTGGCATTCATCTATCAGCCCAATGAATATCTTGAAAATTTAGAATAGAGAATGGGCGAGGTTCCCTTAATAGGCAAACTGTACGTCGGAGGGGTTCTGTACGCGAGCTCACGGTCTGGGAGTTTATATTGTCAGCTCACTGGACTTTAACTTGTCTATAAAGATAAGCAGTTTGTTCGTCTATAAAATTGGCCTTCCCCTCGTATACAAAGGTTTTCCCGCCTTCAGCTTCAGATGGGCTATAAGACTACCTTCACCTAGAAAGTAAGAACCTCCTGCCTTTAGAAACTCCCTTTGGCTCTATAAAAAGTTCCTGACATAGAACGTCCATAAAGACTTCATTCCGTTCGATTGTGCATTCAGTATTTTTATTAAGACACCCTGGCGTTCAGCTTATCGCTATGGTTATATGGCCTTCTGATTCTCTGTTCTTCCTCTAGTAAAAAGGAATGCATTCTTCAACTAGAGTAAAAAAATCCATCCTGATCTCAATAAAAACTTCATTCATCTCGCCTAAAATGACTTTCATTAAATGGCTGAACTATGATTTTCACAATTTATATTTCCATATCGTCAGCTAAAATGTAAAAAGGCGTAACTAACAAAAGCATAATTGTGTAGGAAAAGCAAAAAACTGTTTTGAATGAAAACTATAAACATGTCAAAAAAATATGCCCGGCAGGGTGATATTGCATATTACGAATAATAGACTATAATTTTTTTTTTTAACAAATTTAGTTATTTAGTTTAATGGCAGTCATAACAATTAAGTAAAAACGTGAATTTTTTGTTAGTTACGCCTTTTTGCATTTATCAAATAAACCCACTTGTAGTTACGTATTTTTGTTTTTTGTTAATAGAAGCTCCTTTTTTGACCGCAGACGTGTAAAAGTTTGTCAACACACGTAGTTTATTGACATTCACAATATTCATTCAAAATGTCAATTTTCAAATTTTTGTTAGTAAAGCCTTTTTGCATTTTAGCTAACGATATGCTTTTATTTATATTTTTGAACATTTTTGTTTTCTCCGAAATTTTAGTTCTTAGAATAATTCATTGAAATATTTATTTCCAAAAATATTTCTGGCAAACTCTTTTGATTTTAATATTAACTAATTTAGTCCCTAATAAAATTTATTCATATATGAACGCATACATCAAATACATAAAGACAACACACACACTCACAATTATTTTAATTTTCAATATTGACATAAAACTTTATTTATGCAAATTATCTGTAATTGATTTCAATAAACAATTTGAACTTTGGAATGTCGAATTGCATTAGTAAATATACACATGCAAATATACACAAACACACAGACATATGTAACGTTATTTGTTAATTTAAGCAGTGCAGTATTATTTGTAGTTTATAAATGTTTAATTGAAATATTGAATGTTAAGTAATTTGGATTTTATTAAGTTTCTATATGAAGAGCAAATAAGCTTGAGTTCTGTTTCGGTTGTCCATTACAATTTTCAAATTAGAAATGAATTATTTAGTTGTACTTTAATGGAAATTATGTGTATATATATGGGAAATTACAAAATTCCTTTAAAATTCCATAAAAAATTTTTTGAATTTTTTTTTTTCGAGCACATTAAAGTTTTTTGGTACATAGGTCAAGGAAAATATGCTCATCCAAAATCTATTCGCGTTTACAAATTCGGATGCTGCGCACAAAAGTTATAGCGGTTTTAAATCTTATATTTCAAATATAAATTAAATTAATTCCTATTTGTTGTAATTCGCGAATTTCTTCACAGATGGTTAAACACATTTGTTTTTTTTTTGGATACTAGTCCAATCACATTCAAATACGGTTTAATAGTCGCGAAAAACAAATATAAGCTTGAAAATATGTGAAAATAAAATAAATTAATTTTTGCCACAACATGTTTTTTTTTTTCAATTTTTGATTTTTATACCCTACACTGGGTTATATAGCTTTGTGCAGCCCCAAGAGTTTGTAACACCGCGAAATATTGGTCCTAGACCCAACTTTAAGTATACCGATCGTCACATCTCGACTATCTGAGTCGATCTAGACATGTATGTCCGTCCGTCCGTCTGCCCATTATAATTTGTAAACACGATACAGGCCACAGTTATGGACCAATCTTCACGAAATTTTGCATGTAGGATGGGTTCTGCCCAATGAAGACCGGTTAATATTTAGGGGATGAAATGGACCAAATACTTAAATTTTGTCCGTTTTTCGATGATCGCTTTGAAATTGTCCAAGGACAAAACCCTTAAATTTTTGGTTATGATTAGATAATAATATTGGGGTGAGGTGGATCGAAAACTTAATTTTGTGTGTTTTTTTCGAGTCTACCTATAGGCCATTTGAAAGCCGAACATCACCACATAACCCACGGTGATGGGAATCTGGACACGTAATTAGAAGGATTGTACTGAATATTTGTTATATTCTGAAAATATGACAGTGTAATGAAGACCGACCTCTAGTCGGTCAAAAGGGTGCAAATATCGCGAAATATTGTCCAAGCTCAGAATATAGAATCACAGAAAGTTTGATTTTCGTGGAAGTTGTGTAGGGTATCATATGGTCGGCCCCGTCCGACTATATATACTGCTCCGCTCACTGGTTAAGTTGTACTTTAATGAAAGTTATGTGTATATTTATGGGAAATTACAAAATTCCTTTAAAATTCCATAAAAAAATTGTGAATTTTTTTTTCGAGCACATTCATGATTTTTGGTACATAGGTTAAGGAAAATATGATGATTCAAAATCTATTCGCGTTCACAAATTCGGATGCTGCGCACAAAAGATATATAGGTTTTAAATCTTATATTTCAAATATATATTAAATTAATTCCTATTTGTTGTAATTCGCAAATTTCTTCACAGATAATTAAACACATTTAGTTTCTTTGGATACTAGTCAAATCACATTGAAATACGGTTTAATAGTCGCAAAAAAAAACAAATAAAAGCTTGAAAATATGTGAAAAAAAATTAATTTTTGAATTGCCACAACATGTTTAGTTTCGTCTAAATCTTCTTCTTCTACGTGACGATTTCTTCTACTAATTCTTTTAGACAATTGTTAAATATCGGTAGATTCCTCTGTTAAAAATTACCAAATACATTGCAGTTACAGTATAGGAAAATAATCAACAGTAAAAAGCACACAGTTCGCGTATTCGTTGAAATCAGTTGATGCGCATGCGGTTTTCGTATAAACCGAATAAATCTCTTCCAATAATTATGTATTTTTCGAGGTTTCATTAAGCTGCCAAGTATGCTGCTCGATGCACTTTACTATGCAAAAACCCTAAAAATGGCGCAACGAGAATACGATTTTTATGGGCATCCGATTTCAGTAATCTCCTATGAAAATACACAAAATGACACCTACTTTAAAAGGATCAGTGAAGAACCGCGGATGTACCTCAACAATCGATTTTGGATAAAATGCGCATATTATTCGTGTATCGATTAATTTTTGACCTATTTTCACACAGATTCGCTAATATGATAACACAAGAATGAATGTATGTGAAATCAATTAGAAGAAAAACGCGATTATATACGCGAATTTGTCAAAATAAGTTTTTGCAGTTTTTCCCACATTCAAGGTACCTATATCCGCTGTTTTATTAAGCGGCTGTACGGGCTCATTAGATCCGGCACGTAAAAAAACTAAAATCACGCGGGGTTCCACGGAGTTTGAATGGACTTTCTTAATTTTAGACTCAAAATATAGGTTTTATATAAAAATGTACGCCCCAAATTTTCGTCTTTGGAACCCAATTGCAAAGAAGCCACGGTGAGCACATTCATGAGATATACAATATATAAACGAAGCAAAATTATGTGTTCTACAATCCCATAATCAGTGTAGTCCATTATCTGGATGCACGTCCTAATTATAAGAAAAATTAAAAAAAAACACCGAAAATCCGGCTTCAAAATGTCAGCATCCATTTTGAGTGGATCCATTGATTATATCGAAAATCCATACATTAGAACCATATTGTCCATGGGGCATTCTGCAAATTAGTCACTGATTACATGTGCGTGCGTTGTGTAGTTTAGCCACAAATCAGGAAGGAACACAAAAAACTCGTTGGCTTCAACACATTTTCACCCATTTTTTTACATTACCACCATCACAGCTTCCACGCAACTTATTATTTATTGCCAATATTATAAGATTTTGACAAAAACACATAATTTTATAGCAATGCATTTAAATTATATGCAATACGTTTATATATCGCGAGTTATAACCTTGCAAACGTCAGTTTCAAGGAATTTAAAAGATTTTTTAAATTCTTAGAATATATTTATGTTAACACTGTTTTAACAATAATAAAAAGTATTATTAAATATGCTTTGTACTCTTTCAGAATCCTGACAATTCTGTAATTTTCTGACGAATTACTTTGCAAATTTCTTTGATAAATAAAATATACTCATTCCAAAATTTATCTAGACAAAAAATCTAATACACGTTATTCTATGAGGGAGCTATATGCATTGACAGTATCGTGTACTATTTATGTAAAATCGGAGGAAATTATATATGGGAGCTACATCAATATCTGAACCGATTCCAACAAAACTTCGCATACATCAATCCAGACCTAATTATGTACGCTATGCAAAATTCTGTCTCAATCAGACAAATATTGGTAGTTTAGTGTTCATGACAATGCGTTTACATAAAATCGGACGAAAGTATATGTGGGAGCTATATTTAAATGTGAATCGATTTCAACATAACATCGCATATATAAATTTGAACCTAATTTGGACCAAAATTGTGTGCCAATAGAACTGAATTTGACTCTTTGGTGTTCCATTTACATAAAATCGAACAAAACTATATATGGGAGCTATATCTAAATCTGATGCGATTTCAACTAAACTTCGCATACATCAATCAGTACTCTGTGCAAAATTAGGTCTCAATCGGAACAATATTGACAGTATGGTGCTCCATTTACATAAAATCGGACGATACTATATATGAGAGCTTTATCTAAATCTGAACCGATTTCAACAAAACATGGCATCAATCTAGACCTAATTCATTACTAGGTGCAAAACTTGGACTCAATCGGAACAATATAGGGAGTTAGGTGTACCATTTACATAACATTGGACGACGAATTTGGACTCAATCGGAACAATATAGGGAATTTGGTGTACCATTTACATAAAATTGGACGAAACCATACATGGGAGCTGCCTCTAAATCTGAAGTGATTTTCTCCAATTTCAATAGGGTTTGTCCTCTGGCTGAATAAATGACATGTGCCAAATTTCATCCAAATCGGATCATAAACGGACAAACGGACATTCATAAATCGACTCAGAAATTGGTTCTATGCTTTTTCACAAAAGGAACCATGGGTCTATCTCGATTCTTTTGCTGTTACAAACATATGCACAAAGACATAATACTCAGAACCACAGTGCGGTGAAGGGTATAAAATATAAAGTTAATATTTACATATTTGTTAATTATTTAATTTGCCCTTGTATGCACTACAGACAACAATCAATTTTTGCTCTCAATATATACAATGTCATCAGCATTGTTTGTAATGTTTTGGACTAAAAATAAATTTAATATTAAAATTCGTTCTTGCAATATAACAAATTCACACCTTTTTGAGGTAATTACTTCATAATGATATAAATTATTGTAAATCAGCAGCAATTTCGCATGGTGTATATGACACCTTTTGTGCAAAATGGTGCTTCCACTTGACTCAATTCAAATAAAATTTGTGTCGAAAATGCAGCAATAAAATCAAATATTGGCATATATTGATACCTACGGCATATTTTAATGCGAACTGATTTACGCTTGACCAAGCACCGTGACATCATTTAATTACATCACAAATTTGATGTCAAATGCCGAAATGTTTGTATTTTTGGGCTTTAGGGATGTATATGAAAATAGTATTTAGTTGAATACTCTAATGATCTGAGGTGATACCCTCACCACTTTGGGTATATTCAACAGATGACTGCTAACAGACGTCGAATTCTGCAACCTATACTAAATTTTTCATTTGTTCAGATATAGGGTTGCTTCTTACAATGGGACAAAATTACCAAAACTCGGGAGAAAATATATATAGAAGCTCTATCCAAATCTGAACCGACTCCAAAACTTTCCACATTTCAAAACTTTAGTACGTTGTACAAAATTTGTGTCAATTTTGGTAAAATCGGACGAAAATATATATGTAGAAGCTATATCAAAATCTGAACCGATTTCAATGAGAATGACAGAGATTAATTTATATTAACTACAGTTTATTGTACAAAATTGTATGTCAAACGGACAAACTTTGGGTCTTTAGTGCATAATTTACATAAAATCGGAAGAAAAAGTATATAGGAGCTATATATATATATATATATATATATATATATATCTGAACCGATTTTCAGGAAACTTAACACATATCATTTTAGACCGAATTCATTTCGCTATGCCAAATTTCGGGCAAATCAAAAGATATATAGGGACTTTGGTTAGGGGTAGTCCCTCATATAACCCCCTTTTTATACCCTTCACCAGACTGTGAAAATCGGTTCAGATTTATATATAGCTCCTATATACTTTTTCTTCCGATTTTATGTAAATGCACAACGATACAATACCCTGGTATCGTTGTGCATTTACATAAAATCGGAAGAAAAAGTATATAGGAGCTATATATAAATCTGAACCGATTTTCAGGAACCTTAACACATATCATTTTAGACCCAATTCATTTCGCTATGCCAAATTTCGGGCAAATCAGAAGATATATAGGGACTTTGGTACACCATTTACTTTAAATCGGACGAAGATATATATGGGGCTATATCTAAATTTGAACCGATTTTCAGAAAACTTAGCACACATCATTCTAGACCTACTTCATTACGCTATGCCAAATTTCGCGCAAATCGAAACATATATGGGAACTCTGGTACACCATTTACCTTAAATCGGACGAACATATATGGGAGCTATATCTAAATCTGAACCGATTTTCAGGAAACTTAACACACATCATTCTAGACCTAATCCATTTCGCTATGCCAAATTTCGGGCAAATCAAAATATATATAGGGACTATGGTATACCATTTACCTTAAATCGGACGACGATATATATGGGAAGCATATCTAAATCTGAACCGACTTTCAGGAAACTTAACACACATCATTCTAGACCTTATTCATTACGTTATGCCAAATTTTGTGCAAATCGAAAGATATATAGGGACATTGGTACACCATTTACCTTAAATCGGACGAAGATATATATGGGAAGTATATCTAAATCTGAACCGATTTTCAGGAAACTTAACACACATCATTCTATACCCTATTCATTACGCTGTGTCAAGTATCGTGCAAATCGAAAGATATGTAGGGACCATTTACCTTAAATCGGACAAAAATATATATGGGAGCTATATCTAAATCTGAACCGATTTTTCCCAATTTCAATAGGGTTCGTCCTTGGGCCAATTAAGTGATCTGTGCCAATTTTCATCCAAATCGGATCGGATACATGGACAGACGGACGGACATGCATAAATCGACTCAGAAAGTGATTCTATGCATTTTCTCAAAATGAACCATGGGTCTATCTCGATTATTTTTGCCTGTTACAAACATATCCATAAAGACATAATAGCCTGTACCACGGTGTGGTGAAGGGTATAAATAGGAAGGAATATGGGGAGTATACCAAAATCAATCAGAAAAACTGACAAAACATCCCAAAATATTGGCGTGTACTTCAAATATCTCAAAAATTCTTCAAATACCTAGGGACGTGAAATACCAATTAAAAGCTCTAACTTCAATGCTCCGACGAATATCTTATGCTTATTTAATATCAATTGTCAATTGTCCATTTATAATTACATGTCTTAATTGGAAGGATATTCGTACATATCTGAAATGTAAAAAAAATATACTACAATAAATTGAAAAGAAAACATGAATGAAGGAAACCTCTATCGTTCTCTATGTAAACATGGCAACCTGTGTTTTAAGAAAAACTAGTTTTAATTGCTCTCAATATTTGATTGGTTCATAATTGAACAAAAACGCCAGTACAGTAACGCCAGGTCAGCAAATAGGCAAACTTACAAAAAAGTCCATCTATTTTTGTTTTATAGAATACAGGGCTTCCGAAAACAAAACACGTATAAAAATAACTTTTTCAATTGCGAAGTAACTCGTACCAGAAGCCACATTTAACAAATGTGTCAAAAATTGTTTTTTAAACATCATTCCTTTCTCTTCCTGATGTTCTTCTGTATACTCGTGTTTAAGTTCAGTACTGGGTATATATAATCAAATAACATTCGTATTGCTTCAGTGACAATAATTAACCCACCATTATGTGAATACGAAAAGAATTGGCAAATTGTCAACACAAGCATCACATTGATTTACCATTTCGCGGCATGTTATGGTCAGATCAGTCCATTAAAAAACCGGTTTACGCTTGGCTTCATATTGATTTCATTTATTCACAATTTCACTACAAAACCATGGTAAATGTTGGCAAGTTATTTATTTTGAATTTTTCACTCTCTATAAACTACATAATATTTAAAATAGTTAAACGAACATGCAACGAACATTTTGTAGAAAACAAAAATAATCCAATTAGAATATAATTAGCATCATCAGGACAATCTATTTCTACAGATTGAGGAAAAGTTCTCTACTTGCATATAAACGAGTTCATCATCTAAAAAGGTCATTATACCCTTCAGGGTATTATGTCTTTGTGCATATGTTTGTAACAGGCAAAAATATTCGAGATAGACCCATGGTTCCTTTTGAGAATATGCATATAATCCCTTTCCGAGTCGATTTATACATGTCCGTCTGTCCGTCCGTCCATGTATTTTTGTTAACAAAGTACAGGTCGCATTTATGATCCGATTTGAATGAAATATGGCACAGGTCATTTAATTGACCCAAGGACGAAACCGATTGAAATTGGAGAACATCGGTCCACGTTTAGGCATAGCTCCCATATACGGGTTTTCCGTATTTTGGGGTTCTTGGGCTCGATTTATAACTGAATTCTCTGAAATTTTGTACATTGGGTTCTTATTGTGTACCAAATTACTCCACTAAAAATTAAAGATATAGGTCCAGTATTTCTGGTAGTACTCATACCCCTAAATTTTTGGTATTTTGGGGGTTCTGGTCGTAGTTTTCGACCGAATTGACTGTAATTTAGTACGCCGAGTTCTTATTAGGTAGCAAATCTCTCCACTATAAGTTATAAATATAGGTCCGTTTTTTCGGGTAGCCCCTATATAAGGATACCCCAATTTTCGGTATTTTGGGGTTCCTGAACGCGTTTTTCAACCAAATTCTTTGTAATTTGGCTTTTTGTAGTCGTATATGGTAACAAACCTCCCTCCCAAAAATTATTAATATTCGCCCCTTTTAGGGGTAGTCCCCTTATAACCCCCTTTTTATACCCTTCACCACACTGTGGTACAGGGTATTGTGTCGTTGTGCATATGTTTGTAACAAACAAAAATAATCGAGACCCATGGTTCCTTTTGGGAATATGCATAGAATCACTTTCTGAGCCGATTTTTGCATTTCCGTCCGTCCATGTATTTGTGTTAACAAAGTACAGGTTGAATTTATGATCCGATTTGAATGACATTTGGCACAAGTCACTTAATTGGCCCAAGGATGAACCCAATTGAAATCGGAGAAAATCGGTTCAGATTTAGATATAGCTCCCATATATATTTTCGTCCGATTTTAACTTATTGATGCATCAAACTCCTCATTGTGGTCCGATTGAGACAAAATTTTTCACAGAGTATTAAATTAGGTCTAGATAGTTATATGCCAAGTTTTGTTGAAATCGGTTAAGATTTAGATATAGCTCCGATGTAGAGTTTCGTCAGATTTAATGTAAATGTGCACCAAACTCCCAATAGTGGTCCTAATAAAGCAAAATTTTGCACAGAGTACTGAAATAGGTCCCGACTGATGTATGAGAAATTTTGTTGGAATCGGTTCAGATTTATATCTAAATATGCTATATATACTTTCGTCCGATTTTATGTAAATGGAGCACCATACTGCCAATATTTATCCGATTGAGACAAAATTTTGCACAGCGTACTAAATTAGGCCATGTTTGATGAATGCGAAGTTTTGTTGAAATCGGTTCAGATTTAGATATAGCTCCCATATATAGTATCGTCCGATTTAATGTAAATAGTGTACCACACTTCCAACATGGTACGATTGAAGCAAAATTTTTCACAGAGTACTGAATTAGGTCCCGACTGATGTATGCGAAATTTCTATATCTACAGGATATTTTAGATATTAATATGTCTTGCATGTACCCATAGTGGTGAAGGGTGTCATATAGTCGGCCCCGTCCGAGTTTTGAACTTTCCATGCTGGTTTTTAGTTCAGTTTGAAGGGGACTTTCTTTAATATAGCATTAATAAGACTCCCTCTTTGGTATTTGTCCATTCATTTTCCATATATCCATTAATATTTAACAAGCCAACATCAACAACTAACTGTTCATATCAATTTAACAAACCAAACTCTCTTAAAAAGTATACCCATCTCATCCAAAAATAACTTCGATTTGTGTATTAGTGACGAGAGCAATAACAAATTTATTAGCCATTTTGTATGAACGAAAGTAATTTGGTTTTGCACTCAAAAACTGACCATCAAACTGTCGTTGAAAAAAGCTGTAGTACCCATCATGTTAAAATGTTTTATTTATTTCCTAACTGGACATGTATATACTTTAAAGTTGTGAAAAGCCACATTCAATATAACGAAGAGCCATATCAACACACACATCACAGCTCATCCTCACTTCAAATACTCCATGCATGTTGATAGGATATTTATGGGAATCACTCTTCAGAATACATATGTGTGCAGTTCCCATTGCACAGTTGTCCCAATTCAATTTTTTTTGGCCAAAATTATTTAATACAACATAATGTATACTTTTCGTTTATAAATAGATTAATATTTATTATAATAATATTAATATTTATTGCAAATCCGTTAAAACGCGTTTCTGCAATCATAAGGTACAATATAGTACTATTTATTAGGTTTTTAGATATGCAAAGGCATACAAATGTTAGGGTACAAAATGTGATGTTTTAGTACAAACAGAGCAGGTATGTATGAACGTTACAGGTATGATACATGTTTATTTTTATTCATTGAAAGTAAATTGATATGTATTACGGTCTTAAATGTAATGTTTATGTAATAATGTACTATAAAATAAATGTTATTTAATAAAAACACATATAAAACCTGTATGGAGAGTAGTAAAGTCGGACTGGGCCGACCATATGATACCCTTCACCACTTTGGGTATATTGTACATATATATCCCCTTCAAGGAACATACGCAAGTCTTTCTGCATCCTATGATAAATTTAATTTCATTCGGGCAGATTTAAAGTCGACTTCGTACCATGGGACAAATTTATGAAAAACGACTTATAGGAAAATTAATACACGCTATTCGGTCGCCGCCCTGTTAAAATTTTAATTTCATTCAGACATCCATTCGAAATACATATGGAAACTATGACAGCATCTACATTAATTTCAACAAACCGCAATAACGTTATTCAAGTCTCAACTTGATACGTTGAGCAAAAAATCGTATTAATCGGACAAACATTAGAAGGTTGGTGCACCATTTATGAAAATCTGACGAATGTATATGTATATGTGGGAGCTATATCGAAACCAGAACCGACTTTTCCGAAACTTAGCACACACCATTCTAGACTTAATTCAGTACGCTGTGCCAAATTTCATGCAAATCGAAAGGTATATAGGAACTTTGGTGCACCATTTACATAGAATCGGATAAATCTATATATGGGAGCTATATCTAAATCTGAACCGATTTTCACGAAACTTAACACACATCATTCTGGACCTAATGCAGTACTCTATGCCAAATTTCGTGCAAATCGAATGATATATAGAGACTTTGGTGCACCATTTACCATAAATCGGACGAAACTATATATGGGAGCTATATCTAAATCTGAACAGATTTTCACGAAACTTAGCACACATCATTCTGGACCCAATTCGGTACTATATGCCAAATTTCGTGCAAATCGAATGATATATAGGGACTTTGGTGCACCATTTACCATAAATCGGACGAAACTATATATGGGAGCTATATCTAAATCTAAACCGATTTCCACGAAACTTAGCACACATCACTCTGGACCTATGCCAAATTTCGTGCAAATCGAATGCTATATAGTGACTTTGGTGCACCATTTACCTTAAATCGGACGAACCTATATATGGCAGCTATATCTAAATCTGAACCGATTTTCCCAATTTCAATAGGGTTCGTCCTTGGGCCAAATAAGTGACTTGTGTCAAATTTCATCCAAATCGGATCATAAATGCGACCTGTACTTTGTTGTGTTAATCGGCCTGGCTTTGGGTATTTAGTGCACCATTTACTTAAAATCGGACGAAAATATATACGGGAACTTGGCAAGCATAATTTTTGACTCAATGCATTACACTATGCAAAATTTCGTGCAAATCGAAAGAAATATAGGGGCTTTGGTGAACCATTTACATGAAATCGGGTGAAAATCTGAATATGAAGCGATTTTTCACAATTTCGACGTTATATTGGGGTTACCTCAAATTTTAAATACAGTCTACCTTGTGGAGGAAGGTTTAAAAAGGAAGTTAATTTTTATTTGAACTCTTCTTTTAGCATTTCTTAGACATACAGCCCAGTATATATCGATGTTGTTAATACTCATCTTACATTTTGGATTACAATCTTCTTGTGACCGAAGACCGTATATTGGTGCGTATGACGAACATAATGTTGTTCAGTGGCACTCATACTCATTTATCTATATATATATAAAAATCAATTTCTGTTTGTTTGTTAGTTTGTTTGTTTGATCAGTGTTAGCTATAGACTCCTAAACCACTGAACGGATTTTCATGAAATTTTCACAGTCGATTTTTGAGTACATTTGTGGTAACATAGGTACTTAATTTTTTGATGGGGGCAGGGGAAACAGTAGTCCCAATACAAATTTCCCCTTTTTTAGATCAGAATTGGCCATTATAGCAAAGAATTGGCAATTATAACAAAGTGTTAGTAAATATACAAACCACAGATGTTTACTAAGTTCACAAACCACCTTTATGTAGGTGTTGCCAATTCCCAATTTGTTTTTATGAAAATGATAAATGTGGAAATATCTGAATCAAAAAAGTGATACTGATGACGGACTTCGTCAATTCGAGTACGAAGCGATTTAAATAATGTGGACTGTATACACAAATTAGTGCTGTACACACATTTTCCCTCTTTATACCCTTCACCACACTGTGGCTTTGTGCATATGTTTGTAACAGGCAAAAGAAATCAAGACAGACCCATGGTTCCTTTTGAGAATAAGCATAAAATAACTTTCTGAGTCGAATTATGAATGTCCGTCCGTCTGTTGATGTTAAATTGTAAACGAAGTACAAGTCGCATTTATAATCCGATTTGGATGAAGTTTGGTACAGCTCATTTATTTGGCCAAGGACCCTATTGAAATTGGTGCAAATCGGTTCAGATTTAGATATAGCTCCCATATATAGTTTCAGCCGATTTTAGGTAATTGGTACACCAAAGTCGCTATATAACATTCGATTTGCATGATTTTTGGCATAGCGTACTGAATTAAGTCTAGAATGATGTGTGCTAAGTTTGCTGAAAATCGATTCAGATTTAGATAGATTTTGCCATAGCGTACTGAATTAATTCTAGAATGATGTGTGCTAAGTTTCGTGAGTCCCTGAAAATCATTCGATTTGCACGAATTTTGGCATAACGTACTGAATTAAGTCCAGAATGATTGTGCTAAGTTTCATGAAAATCGGTTCAGATTTAGATATAGCTCCCATATATAGTGGTGGTCACAGAATTAAAACATTTACTGTGGTAAACATTTTTTGATCAGCCTTCGATTCGTTTGAAGTATTTTTGAAATTTTTTTATTTCAGAACACTTCGATATACTGCACTTAAGAGATTTAGTGTGAAAATAGAAAATTATTCCTGCTGCTGTGTGCTAGAAACTTTTACTCGTCAGCATAGGCGTTGATCTCTGTTCGTTTTGTTGTGACTGATATATTTTTTGATAAAATATATTCTGTACTACTCGAACAATCGATTTGATATAATAAATACAAATATCAATCGATATTTTCTCACATACTGCAAAAATATTTCGGCCTTCTTCAGTAAAGGCTATTGAAATTGAATCGTTCCTTTAGGTTAATTCCCATTTTTGAGTTTTTATTTCAAATACTTATTTATTTTGCGAATTATTTATTGTTTTCTACTAATTCTAGAAATTTCTGGTGCATCCGGACCTTTATTTTTTTATAATAAGGGTGATTTTCTGAATGTAAGGTGTACTGTACAATTTGTTGACAATTTTGATAGATTTTACTGACTTTTTTCAAAATTTTTTATCTGTAAATGATTTTATCGGTGCTTAGTTCAAATAATTTAACTAAAGTAAAGAGCTTTTCTAAAAATATTTTCAAAAAATGCAGTCAATTTAAAAATCACACAATGTTTTAATTATATGGCCACTTCAAAGTCGATATATTTTCATAAAAACCATTATTTATGGAAAAATTGCATGGAATAATTTTCTATTTTCACACTAAATCTCTTAAGTGCAGTATATCGAAGTGTTCTGAAATAAAAAAATTTCAAAAATACTTCAAACGGATCGAGGCCTGACCAAAAAATGTTTACCTCAGTAAATGTTTTAATTCTGTGACCACCACTGTATATTTTTGTCCGATTTAATGTAAATGGCCTCTATATATCTTTCGATTTGCACGAAATTTGGTACCGCCTACTAAATTAGGTCAAGAATGATGTTTGATGAGTTTCGGGATATAAATTAGACATAGCTCCCATATATAGTTTCGACCGATTTTAGGTAATTGGTACACCAAAGTCGCTATATATCATCCGATTTGCATGAATTTTGGCATAGCGTACTGAATTAATTCTAGAATGATTTGTGCTAAATTTGGATTTGGAAAAAATGTTATTTGGCTTAAAAACACTGAAGTGAATAGTGTGAATTTTAATTATAAATCGTTTGATCATCTAGAAGGCACGTTAAACGTCGGAGACTGATCCTACCACTGCTTTTCAATGGATACTTCTACATTGATGGAAGATTACAAAAACATCCATCTAAGTCGTTTTATTCACTGCGTTCTGTGCATTATTTTAATGTAAATTTTTTCAAACCAAAAGCATTGGGATTTTGTTCTAATAATCATAATTCCTCATCCTTCAATATATTCCTAGATCAGTGCAAAATTAGTAGAATTTTTGCATCTAATTTATATTTATCACGTGTCAGAATATGTTACTCGCTTTTTTGGATGTTCTTTTGAAAAATTTATTCAGTATACATATTACCGTGGACACTTAAGGATGTTATTTTCTTTCACACACTCCTCCAGAAACCCCAATATTTTGATAACTCGAAATTGGAATATTTGCGCGATGTTGGAATGCACTGCTATTTGAGTTACGGTTTTTTTTCTCATAGCAATAATGCTATGCGTTTAAAAATTCTAAGTCAGTTACACATTCCATCGTAAAAATTACCATATTATGGATTTACTTTTTTGGCCTTTGCTAGGGGCAGCGAAGTGCCACGGGTCCAGCTAGTAATAATATAATTTTTAAAAATATATCTTTTATAACGACGGTATCCAAAAATTTGGCAAAAAAATCTGCCTTATAATTGATGTCGCGTATAACGAGTATTGCTAATTGCGATCAATTTCGCAGGTCCCCCGCCTTTCCTTATAACCGATTTCGACTGTAAAAAAATTATTCAATTATTTGTTTTCAAGAAAATTCTCTAATGGGCCACATTTTAAAATTATGCCATTAGTTAAATAAATATCCAAGCAAAGCAATTGACTTTTTTGTTAATTACCACCACTTGAATCGATGCAATTAATGTTTCTAATTGAAAAAGTTGTTGTAACAAAACTTTTCTGATTGTTATTGTGGTCAAGACAGACTCAATCTTTTCAGTTGTTGCATTTGTCATTCGTTTCGTTTTGGTGACACCACAGCATTTCCCGTTTAAAGTTTTTCGAATTTTCATTTCATTGGCAAATTGTTTTAACCAAAGACTGCAAATTACTTGGCAAACCACAACATGAACTAAAGTAAGCAGCCAGAAATCAGTTGGAAGTTGTAGACAATGGCTTAAAAAGAAATCGAGAATAAAAAAATCGAAAAACTAATTTAAAAATCGAAGAAGGAATTGCTCCCTATAATAAAATGTTCTAGTTAAGGATAATGTAATAATAAAATTTGAAGATATCACATTTCCCTAGAAATATATGTTGTTGTCCAACAGTATGCAATTATTAATTTCCATATAAAAGAAATCAACATTCAAATATCTTGATGTTAGTAAATTGTTATCCTACCCATCTGATATCTTATTGAGTCATCCTGTCTATAATTGTTCGTTAAATGCTTTTTATATGCTATTTGATGTTATTTGCACCATCACTTCTGGCATCCATTTTTTTTAACCAGATCATTTAAAAAATACGCTACCAATGGGCCGTTGACTATGAACATTAATGTTAAGCTCTTTTTAATTCTTTATAATACGACCAATTGACATTGGTTTATCGCAACAGATGCAATCTCTTGCAGAGCGGATTTTTCATTCATTTAATGATTTTTTCACTTGACTAATGCAATTAAATTAAAATTACATTAAGGGTCAACCAAAGGTTTTGGTATTTAATGAAGCTTAATATATATATATATATCGCTCATTTTTGTTGTAAGACAGGTATAACTCAAAAAAACACGATTTTGCAGAAAATGCGTTTTAAGTTTTCAATTTGCTCACACTTTATATGGGACAGATGAACATCTACACCTTCTCAATTAGAGTATGTAAGAGATATTCATATGAATTTTTTTACACAATATGAGGTATATTATAGCGAACAATCACGTTTTTTTTTTTTGAGTTATGCCTCTCTTGCAGCAAATGAACGATATATTTTGATATTTGCTACGGTTGTTGATGATATGGGAATTATGCTGATTCGATAGATAATTTTGTAAAGGGCTATCATGAATATGTTAAACAATATTTTTCCTACATACATTATTCAAGGATTATATGAGGCGTAGATTTTTAAACAAATATTTTTTCAAGGACTATATGAGGCATAAATTAAAACATTTTTTCACGGTTTATATGAGTCCTAAATTAAAACAATTTGCTTAATTAAGGCTATATGAGGCGTAGATTTCTAAAAAATTAATTTCTAGGACTATATGAGGCGTAGATTTTAAAAAAATATATTTTTCAAGGACTATATGAGCCGTAGATTTAAAAAAATATATTTTTCAAGGACTATATGAGCAGTAGATTTAAAAAAATATGTTTTTCAAGGACCATATCAGGCGTCAATTTAAAAAAAAAAAATCTTTTTTCAAGGACTATATGAGCCGTAGATTTAAAACAATATTTTGTCAGTAACTATATGATATATATATATATATATATATATATGGGAGAGGGGGCACCTCTTTCAAGCCTCATACAATTTTTTATGAGGCGTAGATTTCTAAAAAAAAATAAATTTCTCTGACTATGCGAGGCGTAGATTTAAAAAAAAAGGCGAGGCGTAGATTTAAAAAAAAATATTTTTCAAGGACTAGATGAGCCGTAGATTTAAAACAATATTTTTTCAAGAACTATATGATATATATATAGGGGAGAGGGGGGCACCTTTTCAAGCCTCATACAATTTTTTATGAGGCGTAGATTTCTAAAAAAATAAATTTCTAGGACTATCCGAGGCGTAGATTTAAAAAAAAAATATATATTTTTTAAGGACTATATGAGCCGTAGAGGGGGCACGGCTTTGGTTTTTTTACAGTGTTTATGTTAAAAAGCTAGTCAATACGCAGATAAAGAACCAGACTGCCATATACAAAAATGTGGTAGCGGGTCGGAAAAAATTTAAACCAAGATTTTATGAGCGCTGTTCAAAGGTGCCCCCCTCTCCCCTATATATATAAATATATATAATATATATAATGTATATATATAATATATATAATGTATATATATAATATATAATATATATATATAGCTCCCATATATATTTTCGCCCGATTTTTCGCAAATGGTGTATGTTAATTCGTATACATATAAATAGCGATCAAATATTTAAGTTCGTTCTACTACATGTCGATGTTCCTTCGAAAAAGGCGACATCTGTTACAGACACATATGTAAAATTTTTATACCCAAAGTGGTGAAGGGTTTGCATTATATCAATCCTAGACCGACTTTACTACTTTCCTTACTTTTCTTTTTTGTTAAATTTATAATCATTTACTAACAATTGTTTGATATAAAAAGCAATGCCAAATTTTATTACAAATTTGGTTTAGTATTATTAAAATGAAACTCCATAAAGGAAGCTTCATATATCTTTAGTATGCTATCAAATGTTGTTATGTTTGTTGTAGTCGTCGTCTTTCATTGCTAACATAAAACATGGTAAAATACTCATATACAAAAATATTTACAGTAAAGATTAATTTATGTTTTGCTTGGTTATACTACTCAACGACGAAGAACAAATATTTAAACGGGGCCGACCATTTGATGCCCTACACAACTTCCACGAAACTATAACTTTCTGCAGTACTATATTCTGAGCTTGAGCAATATTTCGCAATATTTGCACCCTCTTGACCGACTAGAGGTCAACAAATATTAAAAATATTCAATACAGCCCTTCTACTCACTTGTCCAGATTCCCTTCACCGTGGGTTGTGTTGTGATGTTCGGCTTTCAATTTTGGCTATATATTGACAAGAAAAAAAAACACAAAAAAATAAGTTTTCGGTCCACTTCATCCCAAAATTATTATCTGATCATCACCGAAAATTATAGGCGTTGTCGGTGACCATAACTTGAACCTCATGGAAAATTTCAAAGCGATCAGCGCTATATTTCCGCCCTCTAGTATGGTAATGGGTTACTAAATAATATATGAATACGTCAGCACCTGTAAATATTTAAGTATAACTCCCACATCCGAGAACATATGACAATATAATAAGTATCAATTTAAAGGTCAACCACTCCTCTTAAACATACTATCAACTTTTCGGGTCTAGGACCTTCAGGTGCAAATATATACCCCATAAAATACAAATTTTGCAATTTTTCACACAAAGTTCAGGGTCCATTTGACCCGCTAAATATTGACCGATCTTTATCAAAACAGGCATACTTATTCTTTGGCCCGATCCCCTTCTCCTTAATTGCGGCCTCTGGAGTGACCAGAAAAACCGACAAAAATAAATAAAGATATGACGATCGGTATACTTAAAGGTGGGTCTTGGACCAATATTTCGCGGCGTTACAAACTCTTGGGGCTGCACAAAGCTATAATACCCTGACAACAGAGTTGTGTAGGGTATAACGAAGTAATTTAATATGAATGATTTGTTCCCTTGCAGAATTTTAAATTGTGAGAATGTTTCTAGAACCATCAAACTCTAAAATCGGTTCCACGACTGCGGGGTCCACGATCTAAAAAGACCCAAGTCTTACTTCGCCATAGACATCACTTTGGACCATTGTAAAAAATATAAAAGGGATGCTACCACAGCAACTGGCAAACTTTAAATGAAGTTTTCGCGAACTTAACCGCTATTACGAAACTCATTGGGAAATGCAAGGTTTAAATGAAGTGACTTCAATTAATCCTTTTTTAACGGAAATATTGTACAATTTGATGAAGAAATGATTCAACATTATAATATTTTATAAATGTAATTCTATTTAAATAATAGTCAACAATTATTTCTAGATTTATAACCTCCTATTCACATCGATTTATTGTTTCTAACATGTGACCTACCTACGTTAGGTCTAATTGACTCATCTACATAAATTTGGCAACACTAACAACCGTTAGCCAACTGTCACACAGTTTATAGAAACAAAAACCTACATGACCCTCTTGGGAAAAACATTTGCGGAAACATAAAAATTGTACAAAATTTGCATAATTCGAATATAAATTGTCTAGTGATGCTAGCAATAAATGCCAGCCAGCATAGAATACAGCTGATTCATTATTCGTATTTTCTCTCTCCTTTTAAGGGATTCTCCTTCAGGGATTTGTTCATCCACGAATGGATGCAATTAGCGAATAATTATACGATGAAATTAATATGAACCATTTTAATGGTGGGAAATAAAATAAAACTTGGCATGCTAAATTGGTATAGCAAAATACCTAACACAGAACGGAATTTTTATATTGGAGCTATGCCGTAGTAAATTGCCGTCAGGCAAAAAAAATACCGAACAGCAGACACTGAAATAGGGCTCTACGCAGGTATATAAATATTTTAAATTGGAAAGTTAGCCTAAAACCTTCGAAAATTGTGTGGTACCGTTATATGGTAGCTATAACAAAATGTGAACGATATACCCCATTTACAATACCAAACATCCAAGAAGTCAAAGCTTCGAAGATATTAACAGATATGTCTAAATCGACATACAATTTCATTCTCATCAATAATATATATTCTTTGTGAGGTCTCCGGTGAATCTTTAAGGAAGTAGCAAGTGGAACCAGTGAGCGGAGCAGTATAGTCGGACAGGGCCGACCATATGATACCCTACACAACTACCACGGAACTCGAACTTTCTTCGGTTCTATATTCTGAGCCTGGCCGATTAGAGATTGAACGATTAGAGATCAACAGCACATCTTCCTTACACTGACATATTTCCGAATATGCCAGAATTCAGTACTGCCCTTCTAATTACTTGTCCAGATTCCCTTCACCATGGGTTGTGTTGTGATTTTCGGCTTGTGGCCTATATATGGACTCTAAAAAAACCACAAACAATTTAGTTTTCTGTCCATTTCAACCCAAAAATTTAATCTGATCATCACTGAAAATTATAGGTTGTCCTTGACCATACCTGGATCCTTAAGGAAAATTTCAAATCGATGAGCGCTATATTTCCGCCCTCTATTATGGTAATGTATTACTAAATAATATATGAATACGTAAGCACCTGTAAATATTTAAATTTAACTACCACATCCCAGTACATACGCCAATATAATTGGTATCAATTTAAAGGCAAACAACTCCTCTTGGATATACTATGAATATCTCGGGTCTATGTGCTTCAGGAGTAAATATATATGCCATAAAATACAAATTTTGTCAATTTTCACACAAAAGTATAGGTCAATTTACCCGCTAAATATTGACCGATCTTTATCAAAACAGGCATGCTTATTCTTTGGCCCGATCCCCTTCTCCATGCAATTCGCGATTTTTAGGCTATAATTGCGGCCTCTGGAGCGACCAGAAAATCAGACAAAAATTAAGTTTTTGGTCCATTTCATCCCCTAACCGATCTTTTCAAAAAAAAAAAAAAAAAAAAAAACAATAAGGGTATTCATTGGACAGAACCCATCATACATGCAAAATTTCGTGAAGATTGGTCCATAACTGTTGCCTGTATCGTGTTTATAAATTATAATGGACAGACGGACGGTACACACATGTCTAGATCGATTCAGCTGGTCGAGATATGACGATCGGTATACTTAAAGGTGGGTCTAGGACCAATATTTCGCGGCGTTACAAACTCTTGGGGCTGCACAAAGCTATAATACCCTGACAACATAGTTGTGTAGGGTAGGCCGCAAATATGGCCCGAACATCGTGAAATTTAACGTGGAGTAGGGGATCGGGCCAAAGACTGAGCATGCCAGTTTTGATAAAAATCGGTCAATATGTAGCGGGTCAAATGGACCCTGATTTTGTGTGAAAAATTACCAAAATTATGGCGAATATATTCACTCCCGAAGGATATAGAATCGAGAAGTTGATAGTTTATCTAAGAGGAGTAGTTGCCCTTTAAATTGATACCAAATATATTGTCGTATGTACTCGGATTTGGGAGTTACACGTAAATATTTACAGGTGCTTACGTACTCAGACATTTTTTAGTAACCCATTACCACACTAGAGGGCGGAAATATAGCTCTGATGGCTTTGATATTTTCCATGAGGTTCCATTTAAGGTCAAGGACAACGCCTATCACACAACGCCTATCACATCAACGATGATCACATAATAATTTTGGGATAAATTGGACCGAAACCGATCAATAGGCCACAATCGAAAGCTGAACATCGCAACACAACCCATGGTGAAGGTAATCTGGACAAGAGGGTGCAAATTTCGCGAAATATTACCGAAGCTCAGAATATAGAACCACAGAAAGTTAGATTTTCGTGGAAGTTGTGTAGGGTATCAAATGGTCGGCCCCGTCCGACTATACTGCTCCGCTCTCTGGTTATATAATATAAATATCAAATATAGAGTCATTTAGTGTTCAAATTTTCGAATAACGTCATGTAGGGTCTAACACGAACCTCGAGCCGTTATAATAAAATTAAAGCTAATTTGGTTGAAATGGGTGTCCAAACTCACGCTCATTTTTGCAGTAGGAATATTCATTTTTCGGTAGGAATAATTGCTACCTAATCGAGTTGAAATCTTTCTATTTCACACCCTTTCCGTCTCTCCCCTTTCATAGTTTGTGTGATTAAAACCATAAACTGCTTAATCATCCCATCAGCAGACGGAAACCGTCCTCCACAATGAAATTCGTTTAACTATTACCATGTTAAACATTTCCGGATGACATTTGCCGAACGGAAATCTTTTAATGTTGTGTTTGTTTTATTACATCAACTGTCAAATTGTCCGCCACTAATTCCATTTGTACATTGTGATGATTTCCTACTTTTTATTGTGTTTGTAGAAGTGATGATACTCATTACTTGTGTATATAGAGATGTGTGAGCGTGTGTGTTCATGTTTTTCTTCGTCGAGATGCTTCATTAGTCTCCAATAATACTTTGACCTTCTTAATGACGGTTGGCAATATTTATCAATTTTCTTGTTAATGGACATCATTGTGGAATAAATATTTGATTGTTGTTTGTTTGCTTGTTTGTCATTTATGTTGTTGTTGTTCTTGTACGTAGACCTCTGTTTCGAGTGGGTAATAACCAATGTAAATATTGGCTCCCGCTCTTAGTAAAGGCACACAAATAATATTACCAATGACTTTATTAAAGATGTAAGGAATGAATGTTGAACATACTAAATGGAAGAATATTAAATATTTGATTAATATTTCAAAGGACATTACTAGAGAATATGAGAAATAAAAATATATATTACCTTTTCTGAAGTATGCAAAATAATGTAAAGAATTAGACTTTATATTCAAAGAATCAATTACTTAGCAAGTATCAAATATATTGATGAAGGACGTACTGCAGTGAATCCTAAATCAAATCATTTGAAAAAGCATACAAATACTGTTGAAATTGTAATGTATATATTAATATACCCTACACTGTATGTTGTCAGGGTATAATAGCTTTGTGCAGCCCCAAAAGTTTGTAACGCCGCGAAATATTGGTCCTAGACCCACCTTTAAGTATACCGATCGTCATATCTCGACTAGATGATTCGATCTAGACATGTGTGTCCGTCCGTACTGGCCACAGTTATGGACTGATCACGAAATGTAGCATGGGTTCCGGTCAATGAAGACCCATATTTTTGTTGGTAAAGATCGATTAATATTTAGGCGATGAAATATACCAAATACTTAATTTTTGTCGGTTTTTCTGGTCGCTCCAAAGGCCGCAATTATGGCCCAAACATAATGAAATTTTTCATGTAGAAGGGTATCAGGCCAAATAATAATTAGGCCTGTTTTGATAAATATTGGTCAATATTTAGCGGGTTAAATGAACCCTGATCTTTGTGTGCAAAATTACAAAATGTATATTCGATTGCGTCCGAGAAGTTGATAGTATATCCAAGAGGAGTGTTTCATCTTTAAATTGATACCAATTATATTGTCGTAAGCACTCTGATGTGGGAGTTCATTTAAGGGGACACCCCCATTCTCGGAGCCAAAATTTTTGTTGATTTAATTCGAATCTACACTAATTCAAGAATCCCCTACAAAAGTGAAAATCGAGTTAAAATCTCAAGAACTCTTGAAGATATAGCCGATTTATTGTGTCAGCATCAAGTGACGGCTAAAGGGCTTCTCAAACTTTAAACGCGTTTTTCTCTTTTGCGAATGGCGGGCACGATAACTCAAAAACTAATAACCCAATCGATTCCAAATTTTTACACGTTTCTCTGTGAGTGTATAGCTATCGTATGAACTAGGATAAAGCCAATCGGTGAAGATCTTCCTTTTTTAGCTTGGTTTTGGGTCAAAAATCAACGATTTTCCAAAAATATTTTTCAAAGGTCCGCCATTTTGTTAATTTTAGAGCGAAGTCAATAATCCTAGTACGAGAGCCAGTCATGTACTCTTTCTAACACCGTTGGAATTTTCGGATTCCGATGTTCCAGTGAGGAGTTAACATGTCCGCCATCAAAAATAACGCGTTTTCTTTAATTACAAAAAAAAAAAAACTTCACATACCTTAAATTAAGCGAGACCATTAAAAACAAATATATACTGAAGAATTCACCAGGAATCTGAATATCAAATTACTGTCACTTCGGTAGGCAAATGTGTCTGAAACACTAAAAGTAACACAAAAGGCGGGTTATTATATCCTTCACCACACTGTGGTACAGGGTATTATGTCTTTGTGCATATGTTTGTAACAGGCAAAAAGAAACGACATAGACACATAGTTCCTTTTGAGAATATGCATAGAATCACTTTTTAAGTCGTTTTATGCATGTCCGTCCGTCTGTCTGTCCATGTTAAATTGTAAACAAAGTACAGGTCGCATTTATGATCCGAAATTGGATGAAAATTGGCATAGGTCACTTATTTTGCCCAAGGACGAACCCTATTGAAATTGGGGAAAATCGGTTCAGATTTAGATATGGCTCCCATATATATTTTCGTCCGATTTAATGTAAATGGTGCACCAAAGTCCCTATATATCTTTCGATTTGCACGAAATTTGGCATAGCGTAATGAATTAGGTCTAGAATGATGTGTGTTAAGTTTCCTGAAAATCGCTCCAGATTTAGATATAGCTCCCATATATATTTTCGTCCGATTTAATGTAAATGGTGTACCAAAGTCCCTATATATCTTTCGATGTGCACGAAATTTGGCATATCGTAATGAATTAGGTCTAGAATGATGTGTGTTAAGTTTCCTGAAAATCGGTCCAGATTTAGGTTTAATGTAAATGGTGTACCAAAGTCCCTACATATCTTTCGATTTGCACGAAATTTGGCATATCGTAATGAATTAGGTCTAGAATGATGTGTGTTAAGTTTCCTGAAAATCGGTCCAGATTTAGATATAGCTCCCATATATATCTTCTTCCGATTCAATATAAATAGTGTAGCAAAGTCCCTATATATCTTTCGATTTGCACGAAATTTGGTATAGTGTACTGAATTAGGTCTGGAATGATGTGAATGATCCAATCGACACAAAAATTTGAACTACGTACTGAAGTTACTATAACACAACGTGTGGTAAATTTAGTTGAAATCGGGTTAGATTTCGAAATATATAGTTCCTTCAAAAATTCAACATCTGTTAGGATTCATCTGTTGGATATACCCATAGTGGTAAAGGGTATCATATAGTCGGTCCCGTCCTACTTTACTACTTTCCTTACTGGTTTTTTATATGAGTTCTATGTTAATACATGAACCTTTATCGAAAATGGGTGGAACATTTTGGACTCATATCGAAATATTTTTGTAAAAATATATTTCTCCCTCCAAACAACCGGAAATTATACCTATGCAGATCAATATTGAACATTTTCTTCCCAGATATTTATAACCATCTAAAACCACGAAAAACTACATTGAAGCACATGGGAATTGCGTCTAAAACTTAAAAAAACCGGAATGACAAAATAGTCATAATTTACTGAGTAGATATAAGTCAGCCTCACAAAACCCCGGAACACCAAATTGCAATCACTTGTGTGGGAAAATCTTCAAAATACCCAAAAATGGTGTGGAGTATATAGAAAATTTGTTGTCAGCCAATAACCAAAAATATCAATTTAGAGTCAAATGTGTCCAAATACTCGGGTTACCGTTATATGGGGGCTACACCGAAAAATTGACCTTAATTCATACTTTTTGGTGAGAAAAATGTCTAACCAATACGAATTCAAAGTACAAAATTACAGCCAATTCAGTTGGGAACAACTATCCAAACTCATTAACATACCGGATAATGGGAGTATCGTTATATGGTGTCTACCCTGGAATTTATATCTATTGGTAGACATTGGGGTTAAGATTTACAAAGTCACGGGTCACTATTTTCAAATGAAGACGAAAAAAAATTTTTTTTTATTATTTTTCTCCCTATATCCCCTTCTGTTCCAGTTTGACCTTAGGCAACATTGTAACACACACGATGGCCTATGATTTAAAGTTCATTTGATATCTGTATTTCTCATTAATGCCTCAAATATTATCTACTTCCCTATTGACTTTTGAAAAACTGTTTTTTCCTATGAATCGAAATGTCAATGTATCAAAACAGCATCATATGTGATTTCTCTTCCATATCACTACACTAATTGGCTGCTACATAGAACTCACACAAAAAACAACGATAATCCTAAATTGGTACACACACGCGTCGACAAAATGGCTAGTTTGGGAAAAATAGAAAAACAAACCGAAACCGATTTACGCATGACTAATCTTGGACACAACATAATTGCCACACTAATTTGGCCGAACGTCTGTAGCATGAGTTGTAATAATATTTTCAACTTTTCAGTTTATTTAAGGGAAATGATAAATCAATGATGATTAAGGTGAAAATGAATTATTAATTGAAAATAATTTGTATAGCAAATAAATTAATGTTTATGTGTTCTTCAATTTTTAAACCTAAATGAAAAATGTGTTTCTGGCATTGACATATTAATAAAATGTTGATTTTATTTAATACCAACAGATTTAACAATGTCCAATTAATGTTTATACCCGCCACCATAGCGTGGAGTGTATATTCAATATGTCATTTGTAACCCCCAATATTCGGTATCGTCTTAAAAAAATAAAAATTGTGCATGTTTCGGGCAAAAATACAACCAACATTCGATATTTTTAGAGCTATTGGGTATGTTTTTTGTATATCCGCCAGAAAACATTACTTCATACTTGTAAAATTTTTGATATATCCTTCCGCTATTTTGTCAAAAGTAGATAAAATTGTGATAACATATTTGCAGAAGATTCACATGGCTTCCATACAACAGTTTCGGAACGTTGAAGTTCCTAGCCCAGCTTTTATATGCAATCCTTAAACGAATACTTCTTGCAATCCTTTTTCTCTCTAAACTAAACTAATCCTTGTTTAAGTTCCCATCAATATTATTTTCTATTTATTCGTAATTAAATCTCCATCTGGTGTCCGAGATCACTTCTGTGTAGATAATATTTCAATATAATTTTTTTAAATATTCTCGTTAAGCTAAAAGTGCGATAAACTTATGCCTTAATGCAAAAAGTCGAAATAATAAGAGAATTAGTAAATAAATATTCATTCTCTCGTTTTTTGGTAGTTCAATGACCTAAATTTCGTTTTACGGTACATTTAAGTTACAAATGAGTTTTCTTCTTTTCGATACCACCATTCAGACATTATTCACAAGAGGTCATTGCTTTATAATTTAATGGGCTTTATCCCATTTCATTTTTGGCGAGTAATTGAATAGTAAATGTTGTAAATAATGGCGAGAAACAATGATGAGAATATGGGTTGGAAAGATGACCACACTTTTAAATGTTATTTCAAAAATGTGTTCTTTAAATTGTATGATATTTATAATCAAAATGTCTGACACATAGCAAAAGCAAAATACACGCCTTTTTCTAATCCTGGCAGTAATAACAATGTATGTGTAATAGTTCAGATACACTATGAACCTTATATCGACGGCCATGGTTATTACAATTAGATCTTTTCCTGCGCCCTAAAAAGGTTAACTTTTTTATATTTATTTTATTGTAGGCTGTCAACAACGACTATTACAAGCCTCATTTAACAGTTTTAAGGACGAAATCATTACGAATTGCGCTTTTAAGAACTATAGTTTCACCAATGAGTCACACATGAAAGAATACGATTGCAAAAATCCATGGAATGGGCATCGAATCATTAACCTGAAAATGTTTGAATATCTATATGTGATTTCCTTACTAAGCGTTCAGGAGTTTTGTTATTTACAAATGGCCATATTGAGAGCTCCCTTGATTTTTCCAAACAATTGCACTTATCTCAAGCATATATCAGATTTACCACATATGTTCTCAGTTATCAAAAGAATGGTCAATCGGAGGAAATGTAAATGAAATAAAAACTTCATCGAAGAACTCTGACCTGGTTTTTAAAATTCTTAACGTCTTGCGGAGCTTATTCCCTGTTCAAAATTTCATAAGATTTGCCCCTTTTTTCCATACCGAAAATATGGCGGATGTTTTTTTCAACAAATTTACTTAATTGAAAATGTTCTGAAAATATGTTATTTGAAACCAATAAATATTGGCTTATAGGCACACCGTTTGAAAAATGAAGCTTGGACTATGAAACTAATTAAAATGAGCCGGGCCTCCATATGGGATATGTGGCATTTCAATCGAGTTGGCTGTAATTTGCTAAATTTGATTCTCCTGGGGTAGCAACATTCCCTAGCAAAAATTATCAATAATGGTCTCCTGTTTAGGGTATATCCTATATAACGATACTTCCCGAATTTCGGTATTATGAAGCACAATTTCCACCAAATTGGCTGTAAATTTGTATTTTTGAGTTTGGTTTCGATTAGTTAGGGAATTTTGGAATTGTTTTTAAACGATAATTTTAGTTTTTATATGATTCAATACACTGTGGTACATGGTATTATGTTTTGCGCATATGTTTGTAACACGCAAAAGGAAACGAGATAGACTCATGGTTCCTGTTGAGAATAGGCATAGTATCACTTTCTGAGTCGATTGCATGTCGGTCCGACTTTTGAACTTTACTTGCTGTTTTTTCTACAGATTTCTTGCGTAAAAACCAAATTTTCTATCAAAAATTCGTCAGTACATAAACCTACCACGTAATGCTAAAATATAGTAATATCGGTTGGAAAATGCGTTGTGGACCATCAGAATACAAATAAAGGGGGAATGCACAAAGCTTGATTGATATTTATCATTTTAGGTAGTATGATTTCGATTCAATGAGAACTCAACCTTTATTGATAAATTTTATTAAGAAAAAAATTGTTAACCATAAGAACACAAAATAACAAATTAGAGCCAAATATTTGGAAAGCACAGTCCAATTCCACAAAATATCGAATAATCGATATATAGGATCTGCTCCGAAAATAAGGTAAATAATAATAATTATACCCTACACAACTATGTTGTCAGGGTATTATAACTTTGTGTAGTCCCAAGAGTTTGTAACGCCGCGAAATATTGGCCCCGGACCCACCTTTAAGTATACCGATTGTCATATCTCGATTAGCTGAGTCGATCTAGACATGTGTGTCCGTCCATTATAATTTGTAAACACGATACACACAGAATTTTGCATGTAGGATGGGTTCTGGCCAATTAAGACCCCTATTGTTTTTGGTAAAGATCGGTTAATATATAGGGATGAACAGGAACTTTTTTTGCCTGATTTTCTTGTCGTTCTAGAGGCCGCAATTATGGCCCAATGATCGCGAATTTTTACATGAAGAATGGGATCTGGCCAAAGAATAATCATGTTTTGATAAAGATCGGTCAATATTTAGTGGGTCAAATGGACCCCGACTTTTGTGTGAAAAATGACAAAATCTGTACAGGGTTGGCCATATTCGACGGACCCATCTGGCAACGCCATAACTTTTGACAGAGATGTCACATCGCTTAATGACATACCGCGTTTGAAGCGTCAGTCCAATCAGATTTTTACCATGAACCAATACACGCCACGCGAGAGCTCTGAAATAGTTGAAATTTACATTCAGCAGAAGAAGTCAATTGTGAAAACTCAACATGCTTTTAAAACATTAAAAAATGTGAGAAGTGCGCCTTCTAAGAACACCATTAAGCGTTTTTACGAAACATTTTCGACTGGCAAGGCTCTTTCTAATCCGAAGAGGCCACATAAAAGTCGACCAAGGCAATCGGCCGAGAATATCGCTGCCGTACGAGCCAGTGTTGATAGGTCCCCAAGAACATCCCAAAAACGCCGTTCTCAGCAGTTGGGCATGGCTCGGTCCTCATTACAACGGATTATTCGCATTGATTTGCATTTGTTCCCGTACAAAATTCAATTGACGCAAAGAATGTTGCCCAAAGAGTCATCGAAATGGCCGAAGATGACGAGCAATTTTGGAACAAAATTATCATGTCCGATGAAGCCCATTTCACATTGAATGGGACCGTAAATAAGCAAACGGTCATTGGGCCGTTTTTCTTCCAAAATGAAAATGGCCATGCTGTTACCATCAATCAGGAGCGTTATCGCGACACACAGTGTCACGACCGCGGCCAAAAATGGTCAAAACCAAGTACCGCGGAGGACAAATTTTTTGATGAGGATTGCTAGAAAACACCCCAATGAGAATAAATATGAAATTTTATATCGATATGTCAAGTAGTTTTGTCTCTACAAAGGTTCAAATCTGATAATTATTTATAAACTGATTTTTTTACCATATTTTCGAAAAATGGGTGTGTTTTTCTGATGCTGAAATATTTGAATATTCAAATTAACGGTTATTATAAAAGTGTTTAGTTTGGTTGCTGTGGATGTTAAAACTAGTATTCTCTTTAGTTTGTATGTATATAGATATCATATGGTGTATACAGTCGTCCACACTTGTAGTACATAGTTCATCAAATTTTTAAAACAAATTTTGAAATTAGTGGAGCAGAAAAAAAAAGTTTAAAAAAGGTTAGCTCTAATTTTTTTTATTTGAGTGGTGAAAAGTGTGTTATTTAAGGAATAAGAAAAATTAGCTGCGGAGTCGTGCGGTCCTAAGAGTTATTTAACTTTTTTAATGACCACCTTATTAAAAAATATGGCATATTCATGAAATGGTTAGAAGCGAATGGTCAAATATGTTATGTATACAATTAAATAAGTTATTGAGGGTCAAATAGGAAGGAGAATATGTATTCAGAACATAGAAATAATACAATATTTTACATAAAATATGCAATTAAGTGGTAAAAACGTTATTCGAAGCGAAGATATGGGAGAATTGGTTTTTATACCCTACACAACTATGTTGTCAGGGTATTATAGCTTTGTGCAGCCCCAAATGTTTGTAACGCCGCGAAATATTGGTCCTAGACATACCTTTAAGTATACCGATCGTCATATCTCGACTAGCTGAATCGATCTAGACATGTGTGTCCGTCCGTCCGTCCGTCTGTCCATTATAATTTGTAAACACGATACAGGCCACAGTTATGGACCAATCTTCACGAAATTTTGCATGTAGGATGGGTTCTGGCCAATGAAGACCCCTATTGTTTTTGGAAAAGATCGGTTAATATTTAGGGGATGAAATGGACCAAAAACATTATTTTTGTCGGTTTTTCTGGTCGCTCCACAGGCCGCAATTATGGCCCAAACACTGTGAATTTTTGCATGGAGAAGGGGATCGGGCCAGAGAATAAGCATGCATGTTTTGATAAAGATCGGTCAATATTTAGCGGGTCAAATGGACCCTGACTTTTGTGTGAAAAATGACAAAATTTGTATTCTATGGCATATATATTTACTCCTGGAGGATGTAGACCCGAGGAGTTGATAGAATATCCAAGAGGAGTGGTTGGCCTTTAAATTGATACCAAATATAGTGATGTATCTACTCAGATGTGGGAGTTACATTCAAATATTTACAGGTGCTTACGTATTCAGATATTATTTAGTAACCCATTACCACATTAGAGGGGGAAATATCGCGCTGATGGCTTTGAAATTTGTCATGAAGTTCCAGTTATGGTCAAGAACAACGCCTACAATTTTCGATGATGATCAGATTAAAATTTTGGGATGAAATGGACCGAAAAATTAATTTTTTGTGTGTTTTCGAGTCGAGAATAATCCGAAAATCACAACACAACCCACCGTGAAGGTAATCTGGACAAGTAATTAGAAGGACTGTACTGAATATTCGAAAAAAGTAAGGAAGAGGTGTTGTTGACCTCTAATCGGACAAGAGGGGGCAAATATCATGAAATATTAC
>NW_026886735.1:0-8112 GCF_032173495.1 Musca vetustissima | reverse complement strand
TATCATCTAAGGCGTGGATTTTTCAAAGACTATTTTTTCCAAGGCCCATCTAAGCCGTGGATTTTTCAAAGAATATTCCTTGCAAGGCCTATCTAAGGTGAGGATCTTTTAAAAAATATTTTCCAAGACCTATCTAAGGTGAGGATTTTTTAAAGAATATTTTTCCAAGGCATATCTAAGGTGAGGATTTTTTAAAGAATATTTTTTCCAAGGCCTATATAAGGCGTGGATTTTTCACAAAATATTTTTTTTCTAAGGCCTATCTAAGGCGTGGATTTTTCAAAGAATATTTTTTCAAGACTTGGATTTTTATAGAGTATATTTTCTGGAGGACTATTAAGAGCAAGAAACAAAGCAGTATTCAAATGAAAATATTTTTTCTTCATTATACCCTACACAACTATGTTGTCAGGGTATTATAGCTTTGTGCAGCCCCAAAAGTTTGTAACGCCGCGAAATATTGGTCCTAGACCCACCTTTAAGTATACCGATCGGCATATCTCGACTAGCTAAGTCGATCTAGACATGTGTGTCCGTCCGTCTGTCCATTATAAATTGTAAACACGATACAGGCCACAGTTATGGACCAATCTTCACGAAATTTTGCATGTAGGATGGGCTCTGGCCAATGAAGACCCCTGTTGATTTTTGTACAGATCGGTTAATATTTAGGGGATGAAATGGACCAAATACTAACGTTTTGTCGGTTTTTCTGGTCGCTCCAGAGGCCGCAATTATGGCCCAAACATCGTGAAATTTTCCGTGGAGAAGGGGATCAGGCCAAAGAATAAGCATGCCTGTTTTCATAAAGATCGGTCAATATTTAGTGGGTCAAATGGACCCTGACATTTGTGTGAAAAATGACAAAATTTGTATTCTATAGCGTATATTTACCCCTGAAGGACATAGACCCGAGAAGTTTATATTATATCCAAGAGGAGTGGTTGACCTTTAAATTAATACCAATTATATTGTTGTATGTGCTCGGATGTGGGAGTTGCATCTAAATATTTACAGGTATCTCCGTATTCGTATATTATTTAGTAACCCATTATAAGTCTAGAGAGCGGAACTATAGCGCTGATCGCTTTGAAATGTTCCATGAGGTTCCAGTTATGGTCAAGGACAACGCCTATAATGTTCGGTGATGATCAGATAATAATTTTTGGAATGAAGTGGACCGAAAACTTAATTTTTTTGTGTTATTATCGAGTCGATCTATAGACCACAAATGAAAGCCGAACATCACAACTCAACCCACGGTGAAGGGAATCTGGACAATAGCTGTACTGAATACTCGTAATATTCGGAAAATATGTCAGTTTGAGGAAGAGTTGATGTTTACCACTAATCGGGCAAGAGGGTGCAAATATCACGAATTATTGCCCAGGCTCGGAGTATACATCCGCAGAAAATTTGAGTTCCGTGGTAGTTGTGTAGGGTATCATATGGTCGGCCCCGTCCAACTGTACTGCTCCGCTCACCTTTTTTTTTTTGTTTTTTTTTTCGAATTTTATGTTTCGTCTTTCTTTTTCCTATTGCCACTGATATGGTGCGGATGGTCTGTTGTTTGTCGTTTACCATATATTCCGGATATATAAACAGGATATGAGCGGAAATGTTCTCTGCACAAAGAAAAACAAAACAATAAAAAAGCAAACATAACCAAAATAAAGTTCACCACTAGCAACAAAGAAATGGGAATGACACTCTAAAGTATACATCCGGTGTGCAGCGATTTGTTTTATATAAGTTCTCTATATCGCATTTGAGAACTTCTTTGGTTATTGTTTGAATTCGTTTTTATTTTCGAGCATATGATGAGATGCTGAAAAATGATTTTAAAAAATTCATTCATTACGTTGTGTCAAATTCCGTGAAAATCGAAAGATATATAAGGACCTCGGTACACACTTTACCTTAAATCGGACGAAACTATATATGGGAGCTATATCTAAATCTGAACCGATTTATACAAAACTTTGCACACATCATTCTAGACCTTATTCATTACGATGTTGTTGATTTCGAGGCGCGTCGGTCTTTTTCGCAGGTTTTCCAGTTTGAAAGATCATATTCGACAATGTTGTCTTCCGCTTGTTCTTTCCATCTTATTCGTGGCCTCCCCCTTCTGCGTGAGTCATCAGCTGGTTCGATTTTATATGCCCTTGGGGCTGGGGCATCTTCATCCATTCTCACAAAGTGTCCTAGACAACGTAGTCGCTGCAGCTCAATACGTCTAACAATGCCGATGTCCGAGAATAGCTAGTACAGCTCATGGTTCATTCGACGGCGATATTTACCATAGATCTTTCGGAGAATTTTTCTCTCAAACACCCCAAGAGCTGCCTCATTAGCTTGCGTAAGTACCCATGCTTCAGATCCATATAATAGCACGGATGTCTTGCGCGTTGATACCATCAGATTGGTCTTCTCGTCGTTTACTAACAGACCCACTTTGGCAGACTCTTTTTCAATTTGTTCAAAAGTGGCTGTTACCGCTCATATATGCGATGGGAAGAAGACTTATTCCTCTATAGTTGGTACATATCGTATTGTCTCCTTTTTTGTGCACGGGATACAGGATGCTGAGGTTCCAATCATTGGGCATGTATTCTTCTAGCCAAATTATACTAATCAGCTGGTGCATGCTCCTGACCAGCATCTGACCACCAGTATTGAATAGTTCGGCTGGTAACCCTTCGGCTCCTGCAGCTTTATTGTTCTTGAGCCGTTTATTGGTTCTGGGGTATCCTCTTCACCGCCACTATTTGATACTAGAAGCTTTTCGAAATGCTCCTTCCAGATCCTCAACACGCTGTCTGTATCTGTCACCAAGTTTCCTTCTTCATCTCTACAGGAGGATGTAGCTGCACCAAAACCTTCAGTTTGGTGTTTTACTCGTTTGCAAATTTTCCGGACTTCCTTCTGACTCTTGTACATCTCGAATTGTTCACGCTCTCATTTTTCTTGTTCTTTCTTCTTTTTTTCTGAAAACACGTTTTTCCAATCTCCTTTTCTCCCGATAATTCTCCATCACATTACGTGTTGCTACTGTCTGCAGGGTTGCCCTATATGCTGCGTTTTTCACATTAGTAGTATTACGACACTCCTGATCGTACCATGGGTTTCTTGGTGGTGGTTTTTGGTACCCAAGTGTTGCTTTTGCTGCAGTTTGTAGGGAGTGGGCAATTCTTTGCCATTGTGCTTCTATACTATTATCGGGACAAGAAGTGCGTTCGTCAAGCAGGTGGGTAAGTTGAGCGGAGTAGGCCTCTGATACGTGTTGTGTTTGCAGCTTTTCGACGTCAAGTTTCCGTGTTAGATCGCACCTTTGCTGCTACATTAAGACGGGTGCGTACCTTGGCTGCCACAAGGTAATGGTCCGAATTGATATTCACTCCTCGGATCGATCGAACATGTAAAATACTGGATGAATGCCTTCCGTCTATCACAACATGAGCAAATTGATTTCTCGTTGCTTGATCGGGAGAAATCCAGGAGGTCTTGTGTATATCGAGATGCTTGAATCTGGTGCTGCTAACTACCATGTTTTTGCTGCCGCGAAGTCAATCGTCATGCCGTTTTCGGAGGTTTCTTCATGAAGGCTGAATTTTCCGACGGTGGGACCAAAGATATTTTCCCTTCCGATTTTTGCATTAAAATCTCCTATCAGAATTTTAATGTCATGGCCAGGGCAACGGTCATATGCTGTTTCTAGGCGCTCTTTAATATGTCTTTGGTCTGCTCATATTTATCTTCGGTCGGAGCATGGGCGCAAATAAGACTGATGCAGAAGAACTTCGCTTTTATGCGGATTATAGCAATTCGCTCATGTACTGGAGTGAATCTGGCGAGGAGGTCTTTTATTCGCCTGTTAACCATAAATACCCAATCAAATTCATGTCTCGTTTCATGGCAGCTATAATACAGGGCATAATCGTCTGATTTACTTACGCCTGTCCCTTTTCATCGCATTTCCTGTAAGGCAATAATATCGGCTTTGTACTTCTTGAGTACATCCGCCAAAGTAAATATTGCGCATCTAATTATACCCTACACAACTATGTCGTCAGGGTATTATAGCTTTGTGCAGCCCCAAAAGTTTGTAACGCCGCGAAATATTGGTCCTAGACCCACCTTTAAGTATACCGATCGTCATATCTCGACTAGCTGAGTCGATCTGGACATGTGTGTCCGTCCGTCCGTCTGTCCATTATAATTTGTAAACACGATACAGGCCACAGTTATGGACCAATCTTCACGAAATTTTGCATGTAGGATGGGTTCTGACCAATGAAGACCCCTATTGTTTTTGGGAAAGATCGGTTAATATTTAGGGGATGAAATGGACCAAATACTAAATTTTTGTCGGTTTTTCTGGTCGCTCCAGAGGCCGCAATAATGGCCCGAACATCGTGAAATTTTGCATGGAAGGGGATCGGGCCAAAGAATAAGATCGGTCAATATTTAGCGGGTCAAATGGACCCTGACTTTTGTGTGAAAAATTACAAAATTGGTATTCTATATCGTATAGATTTACCCCTGAAAAACATAGACCCGAGAAGTTGATATTATATCCAAGAGGAGTGGTTGACCTTTAAATTAGTACCAATTATATTGTTGTATGTGCTCGGATGTGGGAGTTACACCTAAATATTTACAGGTATCTCCGTATACGTATATTATTTAGTAACCCATTATCACTCTAGAGGGCGAAACTATAGCGCTGATCGCTTTGAAATGTTCCATGAGGTTATGGTCAGGAACAACGCCTATAATTTTCGGTGATGATCAGATAACAATTTTGGAATGAAGTGGACCGAAAACTTAATTTTTTTGTGTTTTTTTTTTTCGAGTCGATCTATAGGCCACAATTGAAAGCCGCACATCACAACACAACCCACGGTGAAGGGAATCTGGACAATAGCTGTACTGAATACTCGTAATATTCGGAAAATATGTCAGTGTTAGGAAGAGGAGCTGTTTACCTCTAATCGAGCAAGAGGGTGCAAATATTACGAAATATTGCCCAGGCTCGGAATAAACATCCGCAGAAAATTTGAGTTCCGTGGTAGTTGTGTAGGGTATCGTATGGTCGGCCCCGTCCGACTATACTGCTCCGCTCACTGGTTTTCTTCCTATATTAATGCTGTAGGTATTTTCCTTCATATAGGAGAGCTGTATGAATTCTTCTTCGTGTAGAATAGTTGCAGGTATTCTTATTCCTGTGGAAGAGCTGCAGGTATTCTTCTTCCTTTGAAAGAGCTGCAGATATTCTGCTTCCTTTGAAAAAGCTGGAGGTATTTTTCTTCCTATATGAAGCCGGAGGTATTCTTCCTCCTATAGGAGAGCTGTATATATTCATCTTCGTGTAGAAGAGTTGCAGGTATTCTTCTTCCTATGGAAGAACAGCAGGTATTATTCTTCCTATAGGAAAGCTAATGTAGTTTTCTTCATATAAGAGAGCTGTAGGTACTCTTCTACGTGTGGAAGAGTTGCAGGTACTTTTCTTCCTGTGGAAGAGCTGCAGCTGTTCTTCTTCCTGTGGAAGAGCTGCATGTATTCTTCTTCCTTTGAAAGAGCTGCAGATATTCTGGTTCCTTTGAAAAAGCTGGAGGTATTCTTCTTTCTATAGGAAGCTATAGGTATTCTTCCTCCTATAGGAGAGCTGTATGTATTCTTCTTGTAGAATAGTTGCAGGTATTCTTCTTCCTATGAAAGTGCAGCAATTATTCTTCTTCCTATAGGAGAGCTGCATGTAATTTTCTTCCTATAGGAAAGCTGGAGGTATTTTCCTTCATATAAGAGAGCTGTATGCATTCTTCTTCGTGTAGAATAGTTGCAGGTATGCTTCTTCCTGTGGAAGAACTGCAGGTATTCTTCTTCCTTTGAAAGAGCTGCAGATATTCTGCTTCCTTTGAAAAAGCTGCCGATATTCGGCTTTCTTTGAAAAAACTGGAGGTATTCTTCTTCCTATAGGAAAGCTGGAGATATTTTCCCTCCTATAGGAGAGCTGTATGTATTCTTCTTGTAGAATAGTTGCAGGTATTCTTCTTCCAATGGAAGAGCAGTTCTCCGAGTGTGGGCAACAAACCCGACGCCTCAAACCTTTTTTATTGTGAAAGAGGGACCAACATAAGCCTGGACTTCGCCATATTAAAGTCAATCAGAGACGTTGCTTGATATCTATCATCCCCTACGGCTAGGTCTTGGAAAAAATTATTTTAAACCAGTGAGCGGAGCAGTATAGTCGGACGGGGCCGACCATACGATACCCTACACAACAACCACGGAACTCAAATTTTCTGCGGATGTTTATTCCGAGCCTCGACAATATTTCGTGATATTTGCACCCTCTTGCCCGATTAGAGGTAAACAGCACCTCTTCCTCACTCTGACATATTTTCCGAATATTACGAGTATTCAGTACAACTATTGTCCAGATTCACTTCACCGTGGGTTGTGTTGTAATGTTCGGCTTTCATTTGTGGTCTATAGATCGAGTCGAAAATAACACAAAAAATTAAGTTTTCGGTCCACTTCATCCCAAAATTATTATCTGATCATCACCGAAAATTATAGGCGTTGTCCTTGACCATAACTGGAACCTCATGAAACATTTCAAAGCTATCAGCGCCATGTTCGGCTCTCTAGAGTGATAATGGGTTACTAAATAACATACAAATACGGAGATACCTGTAAATATTTAGGTGTAACTCCCACATCAGAGCACATGCAACAATATAATTGGTCTTAATTTAAAGGTCAACCACTCCTCTTGGATATAATATCAACTTTTCGGGTCTATGCCCTTCAGGGGTAAATATATACGCTATAGAATACAAATTTGGTCATTTTTCACACAAAAGTCAGGGTCCATTTGACCCGCTAAATATTGACCGATCTTTATCAAAACAGGCATGCTTACTCTTTGGCCCGACCCCCTTCTCCATGCAAAATTTCACGATGTTTGGGCCATTATTGCGGCTTCTGGAGCGACCAGAAAAACCGACAAAAATTTAGTATTTGGTCCATTTCACCCCCTAAATATTAGCCGATCTTTCTCAAAAACAGACAGACGAACGGACGGACGGACACACATGTCTAGATCGACTGAGCTAGTCGAGATATGACGATCGGTATACTTACAGGTGGGTCTAGGACCAATATTTGGCGTTACAAACTTTTGGGGCTGCACAAAGCTATAATACCCTGACAACATAGTTGTGTAGGGTATAAAAATCGACACCTTATATAGGCTTAGGAAAAAATTATTTAAAACATCGATGTAAGGCCTAAAATTATAGGCCTAAAAAATTATTTAAAACATCCATGCCTTGTATAGGCCTAAGAAAAAGTTATTTAAAAAATCCACTCTATTTATAGAGCCTTGAAAAAATATTTTTAAAAAATCCTTGCTTCCTTGGTGCCATGGTTATTTCATGTTCTTTTATCCTCGCCACATATCCTTTTCCTTTTTGGCTTTAAGTATTTTGTTTGTGCTTCCCTCTGTTAATTCCTTCCTGTCACATATATTTTAATATCTTTCACCAAGTTTTTCACCTGTGTGGGTAATTTTTGGACAAATAGGAAGCAGGAAAAGCTGAATGCAGAAAAAAAGTTTTTGAACATTTTTATTTTCTTATGTTATTTGTTTTCGCATATCTTCGCCCATACGCAAAGCAGGAGAATAATGCTAACGGATGCATAAACCTGTTGTGGGATTATCAAAGGAAATGTAAACAATTTTTTTTTGTATTCCATCTCATATAAGGCCAAGTTGTTGTGAAGTTTTTTTTTTGTTTTTGAACAATTTTTTTTTCTTCATAACTTTTGTGAAGATATTAAAATAAAAAAGTTTTTGGAAATTTTATTTTTTTTATTTACATCAAAGGAAATGTGAGGAAGGTGGGTGGCATATCAATTGAAATTTAATTGCGTTTTTTGAGGTTTGAAATATTTTCGTTTTTCAAGGGGCCTGTAAGGAGAAATGAAAAGTTTATTAAAAAAATTCTTTAAATTTTAAAACTCCTTTCCTCAGCTTGCATATATACCTCATTACACATTTTGTGCCTGAGAGAAAAATCTCATTTCCTTTTAACATTTTTC